>NC_079197.1:187867217-188124717 GCF_029499605.1 Hyla sarda | reverse complement strand
AAAATTGTCACAGAAAAGTTGCATGTGCGACTAGTCTATTTTTTGTGTGACTTTTTTTTATTGTGCAGTGCCCTAAGCAAAAAAAAAAAAGAAACTTGATTACCGAAGCAAAAAGTGATTTTTGACTTGCAGTAGTCAGAGATTTATAAAGTGTGAAAGCCGCAAAAAAAGTTGCATCACATGAAAAAAACTACTAAATTGTCTCTAGTTGAGACATGGAGCAGAAAAAGCCAAAACTAAAGTAAAAAAAATTATAATAATTGCTTACGTGAAAGAAATGTATTAACAGGCTGAAACAAAGCAAATATTGATAAATGTCCCCCATCTTGTTTCCTAATATGACATAATGGACTCACCTCGTAATCCTCATGCTGGAGCTGTAATGTTATCCTGTACATGACCCCAACACTTCTAAATGAACTTGATATTGGTTTTGATACTTGTTGCCAACACATCTGGTACGTTTGTTCGTCCAGCCACAGAATTTCTTAACAGCACACCATGTGGTTAACTGTGGTACTGCAAATTAAGAGTGGCTTAAAGGTAGAAAATATCATTAAATAAAGAGTTGTACTGATGTGTATGCAAAAGGAAAAAAAATATATATGTTAAACGACAAATGCCCACAACAACATCTATTGCCTCTCCATGAAATGTTACATTTTGGGAATAAACTCCTAGCACCAACTGTTGCTAGAACAGGGAACCCAACCACAGATAAGTGATTGAGCCATAATTGTTCAAAAGAAACAGAGACAGGGGTACCCCATCCTACCAAGCAGTGAAGGAAGGAATGTCCCTCTAATTTTATTGTTTGCATTTTGTCTTGACTTATATTTGTCCTCTTGGTTCACACTTGGCGTGTTGACTATCCTGTGTGTTTGTTTGTCTCCCCTGAATATTGTATATTGTGTATTAACCCTTTTTGTATTCCTGACATTCCTTGACCTTTTGACTGAGTTTACTGTAGTTTGTTATTTTGATTCTGAAGTCCCAGCATATAGTTAGGTAGAGACCATCTTATTGGTTGTGGATCCATCAGTTAGGACAGATACGCAATAAGAAGGGACAGAGGTTTGGGCGAGTTCGGGACTTAACCTTTTGCCTGCCCATGTGCTTCTCCTGGGAGATGAGGAGAGAAACACTCAGCCTTGCTTTACTCCCTGCTGGTTCTAGCGATTGTCAGAGGTCTGAATACCCCAACCGATCAAAAAAAAAATTTTAATGACATGGACACTTTAACTGTGAGTAGAAGTAGTTGTAGTGGTAGTTTTACAAGAAGATGGGGTAACATCTTATGGGATATCCCAATCTTCTTCTAATACTACCACTACAATTACTTCTACTCACAGTTAAAGTGTCCATGTAATTTTTAAAAAAATTGGATCGGTTGGGGTATTCAGACCTCTGACAATCGCTAGAACCAGCAGGGAGTAAAGCAAGGCTGAGTGTTTCTCTCCTCATCTCTCAGGAGAAGCAAAGGATAGGGGATAAGATGTTACCCCATCTTCTTCTAATACCCAAAGGATAGGGGATAAGATATATGATTGCGGAAGTCCTGCCGCTGGGACCCCTGTGATATCCCTGCTGCACCCAGCGTTAGTTTAGAGCTTTGGGTGCAGCTCTGGAGGCTCATGATGTCACATCCAACCCTCGCTCATGATGTCACGGCCCCGCCCCCTCAATTCAAGTCTATGGGAGGGGGCGTGATGGCCGTTATCCCCCTTCCAAAGACTTGCAATGAGGGGGCGTGGCTGTGACATCACGAGCCTCCGCCCTTCATCGTCAGTCATCCGGCATGGAGTGTAGTTCGCCCTGTGCACGAGTCTGGGGTGCCGCAGAATAATCCCCGCGGTCAGACATCTTATCCCCTATCCTTTGGATAGGGGATAAAATGTCTTCGGGCTGAGTACCCCTTTAAATCAAAATGTAAACATACAAACTCTGGCAGGATAAAATAAAAGAAGGGAGCCGAGTAGATAAAAAAAAATATAAGTAGTACTTACTTCACTGCTCGGGTCCCCACTGATCCCAACTCCTTGTCCCCCATCTTGACACACAGGAAATGCCCACTTAGTCAATCAGTGGCCACCGCGGTGACCCTCTTCATCCTGTAATTGGGTGAACAGAAATTCCTTGTGTCAAGACTGAGTGCAGGATGTGGAGATCGGGCAAAGTCATCATTGGTGGGGGATCGGGGAGGTGAGTAGTACTTTTTTAGAATAATTTTACCTCTTATTTTTTTTTTTTTTTCCAACAAGCAATTTCTTAACTGTAAAACATATAATTCAATGGATTTTTACTTTCTTTCCCCGAGGTCCCCGGACGCCGTATAATGGACATGTTCTAGGTCTGTCACATTTTTCCTGTGCCAGGATAAGTCTTGTGTTGGTCGGGGAGCCTGACGCTCTGCCAGCCTTGTCTCCCTTGACTCATCTTTGTTAAACCTCTAATTTTCTCATCTGAACTGGACTTTGAGCATTAAATCTTTAAAAACTAAATATATCACATTGTGTTAGTGAAGCCGCTGTCCCTCTCAGATCTGCAGGATTTATTACCAGATATCCAGTTAGCGGTGATGGATCTGTAATTTGTGCTTCTGCTGCTCTAGCCGGCCCGGACGGCTGACGTACAATGAATCTTTAGTTGAGCCTGTTTTTCTTGGTGAATACGAGATTTTATGAGAGGAGAAGGGAATTGTTTCTCATTGTTATAAAACGTAATTATAACTAAATGTGATTTGCGGCTTCCTAAAGGATTTTGACTGTGTAAAATGTAAGTATGTAAATATTGTAAGTATATTATATATACAGATGTAGCCAACACCAAATGAACAGCTGGCACAGTGTGCGATTACTGTAGTGCTTCCAATATAACATTGTGGGGGTAACTTATCGTCGCTCTTGTGTCTATATTGTGGCATAATCTGCAGCATTTTAATGGCTATCTTCATTTTAGTATATTTATTATACATTTGCATTATTTTTGGACACATTTGTGCCTTGCCAGTCAGTATGAAATAGTAGGAGTCCCTGCTCCTGAAGACTGTGTGGAAAGGCATAGAGAGTCCCAGGCTCCAGTGAGCACCTACCTGCCTTAAAGGAGTACTCCACTGCCCCAACATTCAGAACATTTTGTTTATGTTTTGTTTGTGCGCGCAGCGGGTTGTGATTTCCTGGCCACACTCCTCGTGGAGTCATGCCACACCCCCTCAATGCAAGTCTATGGACATGTATTAAGGGGGCGTGGTGTGACATCACGAGGGGCTTGGCCATGACATTACGACCCCACTGCCCGCACCTGCGGCAGTGGAGTACCCCTTTAAGGTAAGAAGCAATGCTGTATGTATCACCACTTACACTCAGCACATTCTGCACTTAGCTCAGAAAATTAAGTGAGGGTCAAGATATATAATGTACTTCTCATCACTCTGTGTACAGGAACAGGGACTCCTGCCTGTATGAATCAAAATCGTCCATGGAATGGGATTTTATGGATTTGAGTGGTGATCTTCTCTACTAAAGAACATTAGATACTATTTAATGCTGAGAGGGTTATCCCACCAATAGAACTTATTCCCTATTGACTATCATTTAGCTTTGCCCAATTATCTCCAGCATTCCCATAGACCATGAATGGAGCAGTAGCACATGAAAAACCATTACCCCATTCTGACAGGACACTTGGGACCCATATTCTTAAGAATTTTTGAGGGCTCCAACTGGTTAAATATTCAGTGATCATACATCTATCTTCTTCCATAGAAGTAAATGGGAGTTGCAGAAATGATAGAAATAACCATTCAGCAAATGTCCAAAATATACAGTTTATACATATATAGAGACCTCCGTCCTTCTATGAGCCAGAACAGAGAGCTGCTCCATATCTAGTGCACTTTATATTCTTGCATAACAAAGATGGCCAATAATCTGAAAAGCTGCCATGTAATACTATATGTAACCTGTAGTGGCCACTGCAGAGCAAAAGCCATGGGTAAAGCAGATGTTTGAGGTTAAAGGGGAAACTCCATTACATCCACAATATAGGGAATAAGTGTCTGATTGCAGGGGATCTGTCGGACATATTGGGCTAAGTCCACCATGTAAGACTCCCTTTTGTCTCGGACAAGCCTCTAAATGAAGTCTATGAAATCTCTATATAAAGTGTAAACTGCTCATTCAGAGATCATTTAAAAAAAAAAAACATGAAATTGTGTAACCTGGAATATGCTGACACCAATTCCTGCATATTTCCATTTCTACAAAACAAAAGGCCGATAATGAGAAAGTTCCAAAACAATCTAAAGGTTACAGTCAAATCTCAGGGTAAATGAGTCCAGGTGGGCACTATCGTCTAACAAAGCCAAAATATATGACACTTGTTGACATACTGGTAGAGGTCCCATGTCTCAATTATATCTGTGTGGTCACAGTAGATGGGTACTGCATAGCGCCATCTGCAGGGGAATTTGCACAGTGCTGTCCTGGGAAGGCCATTTATACCCATTGATTAAGAAGTCCGTACCACAGGATCTACTTTATTAACAGTGAGAGATCATAAATGCACCTGGGGACAGGAAGTAATGGCGGTTGATGGGAATAGAGGACACCAGAAGATGTCATGAGGTAGTAAGTCGTCTCCACCAAGATGAAGGCCCTGAGAGACCGTCCCAGGTGCTGCTGTGTGTCATGGAAAGATACCCTGTAACATAGTTACGTATAATGTCTTTTCCTCTTTTCTTGGTTTCTATATACAATAGCTACTTTGTTACATGCAACTGGTAACAACAAGTTAACTTCTTAGAGGGTAATAATCAGAGTTAAGACGTGGATGTCATTGAGGCAATTGAGATACTGAATAGATCTATGAAATCTCCAGGTGAGATTGTAGCATGTTTAGTTAATAGCGATCATCTAACTTTCATCTGCAGAGAAATGGGGCATGGCCTATGTATATCAATGCATTAACATTAGTGCACATTTAGCATAGTTGCCGATCCTTCGATACTTTATTTGTCATAAATAAGAATATATCAATGGAATTCCTCATGGGAGCTCCTGTCAAATATAGTATATATATATATATATATATATATATTGTGCTGTATTTAAAATGTTGTTCCGTTGTGTGTGGTTTGGCAGATGGGCTTGTGTTAACATTTGTCGTTAACACTATATCCCCCAATAGTGTTAACGATTGTGTCACTTGTATTTCCTATATGTAAAGAGTAGGTGGGGGGGGATGTCCGTTCTGTATTCCTCTTGGTATAATATTCTCTCGGGGAGTGATGCCATAGATTTGATTTGCTGACCGTGTAGTGACTGATGTTTGTACAACACAGTTACTTGTAGCTATTGTAATTCTGCAGCCTCTATATAGCTACTATCTGCATAAGCTTAGCGTGCTTCTATATATGTTCTACACATTTCTTATTTTATATGCTTCATATATGTAGTCATTGCACTTATATATTAAATAACGCTTAAATAATGTTCTATATGTGTCAAATTGATTTAAAGGGGTATTCCAGGAATTTTTATTTTTTTTTATATATATATATATATATATATATATATATCAGCTGGCTTCAGAAAGTTAGTAGAAGAGGTTTGCTATGGGGATTTGCTTCTACTCTGGACAATTCCTGAGACAGGTGTCATCAGAGAGCACTTAGACAGAAAAGAACAACTCAACTTCAGCAGCTCATAAGTACTGAAAGGATTAAGATTTTTTAATAGAAGTAATTTACCAATCTGTTTAACTTTCTGGAGCCAGTTGATATATATATATATATATATATATATATATATATATATATATATATATATATATATATCCTGGATAACCCCTTTAAGATATTTATATGTATAACCTTTGTCTTTATATACTCATTTTGTTTATAAATCATAACCAAGAAATCTGCATAGTTAATAATACCTGTGTGTTATTTAATGATATTGCAAAACATGCCGCCATAGTGTAAATCAATGAGCTTTTACATTTTCTGGGTAAATAGTCAGGCCCAGATATATGAATTGCATTATAGTGATTTAAACAGTTCATAAGATCACATATGTTAAATTACTGCTGTTACTGCAATTACTGCAGGTCATGATGTCACAATGATGTAATCACCTCCCCCCATAGCAGGATAGACACAACATTCATCTGAGGGTCATCCTGTGGGGGGAACTAATCCTATATTCAGGGGGTAGCCCACAGGGATGATTTACATATGAATAGTGGTCTCACCGTTCATAATCTCCTCCCACAAATGTAAAGAGGTCGGCACATGGGTCACCATTGCGTGAGATCAATCAGACTGACATATTTGTTAGGTCCTACCAAGATCAGATAATACTGACATTATTTGGTTGATCCCACCGTAGATCACATCAATGATTCTGACAGATCTGACTGCTGGGACCCCTGCCTGGCACATCAGCTCTTCTCATGCATGAAGTGGTCGTCGACACCATCCCTCCATGCATCTCTATGGGAGAGCTGGAGATACACACGTACAGTGCTCGTGTATCTCTGAGATGCTAGAGATGGCTTGGGGACCCCGCGGTTGGACGCCCTGCGATGAGAAACCTATTCCCTATCCTGTGAATAGGGAATAAGGAGTTAAATACCAGAGTCCCCCTTTAAGTGTTGGTAAAGGCCAGACCCTAGTATTTGGACCCTCATTCCCCTGAATTTTTCTTTTCTTTTTTTTTAGACGTCCAAGATAAATTATTTTGCAATGATGATTTTAGGATGAAAAGAAAGTACTTTAAAGATTAATCACAGGATTTTACATGAAGCGTCCCTTCCAACATTCCTAAGGTGTTAAAAGGTGTCCTGCAGTGCAGTTCAGTGATACTGTGCAATGTTTAATTGGCAAGTACTCTGTCTGTCTGTGAACCAGAAAACATCTGCAATCATCAATGCTGTAAAATGGGCCTAAAGAGATGAACTCCGACCCCAATGTATTCTGCTCCAGCTAACGCATAATGTGCAAAATGTTAAAACAGTTCTTCAGTGTTTTTATGGTAAGAGGGATCGGGATGGGGTCACCATAACTTAAAAGTACGATATGAATCACTTAATAGAAATTATTCATGCATGAAAGGCAAAGAGGCATAAATCATGCACATATGACTGGGACGTTCAATCGGGGCTTTGCTTTTTAATATAAAGGGATTTTAAGGAACTGAATATCAAATCTATAGAGGATTTGCAGATATTATCTATAGCCACCTAACTAAACACACACGAGCGCTCGCCATATTAAACCCTCCATATGAAAATCATCACAAGCCTTAATGGGGTCAAAGTAAAATATTATCATAGAACAATTATAATATATATATATTGCTTTATTGTATAATAAAGTAACATCATTTTCCTATGAAGCCACACTTTTCTCTTATTTTTCATTCATTTAAAAAAAAATCATTTGTTCAACTTATTTCATATATCTTTTTTCTTGGTTTTACAGATGGGAAATGTGATCAAAAGGAATTGTACATGAAAGAAATGGAAGAAGCACATCACATGCTCTTATCATTAGTGTAATGAACATAATTTATATAGTGTGTCACTCACTTCTTTACACTTGCATGACAAAATGGGCTATGAAATGAATAGGCCTGAATTATAAGATTCATATCTGGAGGAAACCAGGCAGTGCTCCTCCCCTGCTCAATACCATCCCTACAGTAATCATGGTGGGGGCAGCATCATGTCTGGAGGAAACCAGGTAGTGCCCATTACCTGCCCAATATCACCCCTACAGTGATCATGGTGGGGGCAGCATCATATCTGGAAGAAACCAGGCACTGCCCATCACCTGCCCTATATCATCCCTACAGTTATCATGGTGGGGGCAGCATCATGTCTGGAAGAAAAAAGGCACTGTCCATCACCTGCCCAATAACATCCCTACAGTGATCATGGTGGGGGCAGCATCATGTCTGGAAGAAACAAGGCACTGACCATCACCTGCTCAATACCATCCCTACAGTGATCATGGTGGGGGCAGCATCATGTCTGGGGGAAACAAGGCACTGCCCATCACCTGCCCAATACCATCCCTACAGTGATCATAGTGGGGGCAGCATCATGTCTGGAGGAAACCAGGCACTGCCCATCACCTGCCCAATACCATCCCTACAGTAATCATGGTGGGGGCTGCATCATGTCTGGGGGAAACCAGGTACTGCCCATCACCTGCCCAATACCATCCCTACAGTAATCATGGTGGCGGCAGCATTATGTCTATAGGAAACCAGGCACTGCCCATCACCTGCTCAAATACCATCTCTACAGGGATCATGATGGGGGCAGCATCATGTCTGGAGGAAACCAGGTACTGCCCATCACCTACCCAATACCATCCCTACAGTGAAGCATGGTGAGGGCAGAATTATGTCAGGAGGAAACCAAGCACTGCCCATCACCTGCTCAATACCATTCCTACAGTAAAGCATGGTGGGGGCAGCATAATCTCTGGAGGAAACAAGGCACTGCCCATCATCTGCCCAATACCATCTCTACAGTGATCATGGTGGGGGCAGAATTATGTATGGAGAAGACCAGGCACTGCCCATCACCTGCCCAATACCATCCCTACAGTGATCATGGTGGGGGCAGAATCATGTCTGGGGAAACCAGGCACTGCCCATCACCTGTCCAATACCATCCCTACAGTGATCATGGTGGGGCAGCATCACGTCTGGAGGAAACCAGACACTGCCCATTGTCTGCCCAATACCATTGTGATAGATTTATATGTTTGTATATATAAATGTTATATACTGTATATGTAAAATGCCCATTTAGGATGAAGAGTCCACATTCCTGTTATTTGTCCACTCCTCCCTTATCTGCTCTCTCTCATATCACCCCTCCCATCGTCTGAAGACTTTGAACAAAGAGAGCCTGGGAAAGACTGAGGAGTGGCATGCCTTTCCCCCAAGCAGGGGGTGGGAACTTATGTTAATGACAAAGGTGATATAAACTTGAACGATTTGAAATAAACGGCAGTGGACAGCACACAGAGAATGCTGAAGCACAATGGCTCTGTCTGAATTTATTTCTCTATGCTTCGGTATATACATTCTGTATACGGATTTGGCCGGGAGTAAGATAGTTACAAGAGCGCTGAGTTAAAGCCACCACACCATCCCTACAGTGATCATGGTGGGGGCAGAATTATGTATGGAGAAGACCAGGCACTGCCCATCAACTGCCTAATGCCATTCCTACAGTGAAATGGGTTTGTGCAGCATCATGCTGTGGGGACAGGGAAACTAGTCAGGGTTGAAGCAAATGCAGATATATTCTAAATGAATACCCGATCCATAGCCCTCTGGAGCTGGGAAGTAGGTTCTCCATTGAACAAGAAGATGACCCTGAACAAACAGCTAAGACAACACAGAAGCAGCTGAGGGATAACTCTTTGAATTTCCTTAAATGGCCCAACCGGAGCACGGACCCAATGGACATCCCTGGAGAAACGTGAAACTGTCTTCCACCAATGGTCCCATCCAACTTGACAGAGCTTGAGAGGATCTACAGAGAAGAATATATAAACCTGGTGACCTCATCCCTAAAAAGACTCTAGACTGTAATCTTTAAAGAGACTTCAACTAGGTCTGGAGTAAAGGATATGATTACTTATGTCACTGCATGATTTTAGCTTTTCCTTGTCAATAAATTAACAAAGATGTTTAACATTCTGTTATCACTTTGTCCTTATAGGGTATTCAAGGCAGAATGATAGAAAGCAACATAACAAAATATTACAAAAGGCAAAGGGTCTGAAAACTTTTCAAATGCATTGTATCAAGAGTTGGAGTTGATAAATCCAGGTGCCTCTAAGGCTGCTCATGTGACCATGTCCCTTCATATAAAGCACAAACCCCTCCACAACAAGCCCCGCCCACTTGTATATATATATTTTTTTTTTACAACTTGTGACTGATCTGATCCAGACCCAAAGCTTAATACATTTTTTTGTGTTTTGTACCAATTGACCCTGGTACCTTATCAGATCCACAATCTTACAACATCAAACGGTTCAATATGGTTACACCTGGAGGAAGTGCATGACATGTGCATGACAAAGGAGGCACATGTGCTTGACAAAGTAGGTGGCAGCCCTCAAAACCTTGTGTTCCTGTTAGGGGTGTGCAGAACCCCACATCCAGTCCATGATGAATGCTGACTACATGTTTGGGATGTAAAGACTCCGGATGGAGCGAAGAGAAAAATCCCTGAAACGCCGTGTCGGAAATTCTGCTGACCGACACCTGGGTGACTATTTTGTATCTGTGAATTTTGCATCTTTGTAAAGAAGTTTGATATTTTGAGATATAGATGAAGATTATTGCATATTAATCCAGTGTGATATGTGTCTGATTTACTGTGGAGACCTTATCAGATCCCCATCAAAAAGGATGCATTGATTGCACCACAGGGAAAAGATAATTGAATCATATGAAATTTAGAAAAGTTAATAATAAAAATGTTAAATACTTTATAGTAATATCACAGAAACTTTTAGAGTATCATCTTTCACTAACATTTTCAAATGCTCCAATTGTCCCTAAATGGAAACTACATATGGTAGTTACTTTTTTCTTAATATACATATATATATATATATATATATATATATATATATATATATATATATATATATACCTAAGCAGACATCCCAGAAAACACAGGAGCAGCTTAAAAAGAACATTTTAAATGGCCTTGAGTGGCCCAGCCAGGACCTTAACCCAACGGAACATCTCTGGAGAGACCTGAAAATGGTTTTCACCAACAGTCCCCATTGGGTTGCCAATTCACTTATGACGGGGTTCATTGATTAATTTCCAACAATGAGAACAATAAGAATTTAAACAATAACAAATACGTGGTCTCAAATTGCAGGAGGTCCTCAACCCCAAATGTGGTTGTACATATATACTGGGGGAACAGATCCTGCCCTTGTGGTCGGTTGCTAAGGGTGATCCCCAGAATAAAAATACATACAATGGAGGATGCCTGCAGCAGACTACAAGGGCCACAATGGTGTGGATGTGTAACAATGGTGTGGATCCACAATGGTGTGGATCCACAATGGTGTGGATGTGTAACAATTAGAATAATACAAGAATTTAGGTGCACTACTGTGGTAGATGTATACAATGACATTGGCTATCCCTCAACACTGATGTTAAAATTGAGACATTCGCCAGTATATCCTTAGATGAAGGACATACCAGAGCCCGCACACCAACGACAAGGTTTCTCAAGTATACATCTACCGCAAAAGTGCACCTAAATTCCTGTATTGTATTAAACAATAAGTGTTCACCATTTTTTTTCTATGCTTCAGTCTCTGATATTTCAGAGCAGTATAAGACTAACCCCAGTCATTCTAACTAATTCAGTCAAGTGTTATGAATAAAATCAAAGGCCCTCAAATACTTACTAGAGGAACTTGATTCTCCAAAAGAAAAATTCTATTCTCTTTTAAGCCCATGTGAACAAAGCCAGAAAACCATAAAAACAATGGCAGACATTTGAAGTTTCTATCTAATGTAGACTCTCACGCTAAGATGTTTTTTCTCCATATTTAATACTGTATTTTGAAAAAACAAAATAGAATGAATGTAAAAGTTAAAAAACTAAATAACCATTTTTGAAATGTCAAGATTTGCCGCAAAGCAAATGTTTTGCTCTTTTCTGCTATATTAATTTAATGTTTTATTTATTTATTTATTTATTTTTGCAATTCTGCTTTTTCTTCTTATTCTTCTTATTATAAGAATTGTTATTGTTATTTTAATCTATTTCAGTGTTCCCCCCCTTGTGGTTCTTCCGCCCTTTTTGAAACTGTACTCCCTGTCATGTATAGAACTTATAGTTATGCTACAGCTACAAAACCATAGGCTGGGAAACAATGAAATAGAGTAAAAAAATAAAAAATAAAGAAGAAAAATAATTGCAAGAAAGAGAAGAATCAACATAATACAATATAAATATAATATATTTATTGAGATACTCAGTCTCGCTGTATGTCCAGCAAGTGAGAAGGTTGAAGATCTGGTGGTCGGGTCAGATGATCCTAAAAATAAAAAATAGAGGATCAGTATATATATATATATATATATATATATATATATATATATATATATATATATAAATCGATACAATAGTGTCTTTGCATAGGATTATATTGATTTATAGAGACCTCCTATAAGGTGGGGGGATCTCAGTCTAGACATGTGAATTATATAAAGTACATGTGAATGTTTTAGATATTTAAATAGGGACTTTATACTGTAATTTTGTACAAACAAACTGAAATGTTCAACCTCTCTCCTGGAATTAGATATTTGTCCTGCCTTATTTTTGTGTTTAATATATATATATATATATATATATATATATATATATATATATATATATATATTGCATATGGATAATCCAGCACCTCATTGGCCCTGAAAGGTTTTATATGAATGAATGACTATGACTGACAGCTGAACAACTGTAGCTTGAAACAAGTCAGATTCTATTTTAATCTGTCTGCAAATATCCTTGAATTTTAATTGAATTTAATAAAAACTGATTACATTATAAGCATACTGGATCCTCCTTTTTTTTTAATGTTCTCACCAGCGTGGTCCTCCATTACTTTGTGCGTCCACTGTACGTCAACAGCTACAGGTCAGCTGACTATATGTCTCTATTTTCATAGGAATGTATTATTATTATGTAATAAAATTTTACTACTTTTGATTATTTAAGCAGCATTAAAAATCTATAGAAAAGTAAATAGACTCTCTATGGGGTGATATGAGATAATGTATTACTACAGGAGGTTAATCTCATGTAAAGGTTATTTCATATATATATATATTTTACTCCTGTATCATTTCAAGGACTGGGATCGAAGCCTCTTCCTGCAGCTTCACATTTCATGTTTTTATTGTTTATTGCTACTTCTACTTTACAGAAAGAACTTTGTAACCTTCACACTTTACAGCCGCGTGTTAAATCCATCCCAGTAATGATCGCGTCTCTCTTATGTCTCCCTGTTACTGCCAGTAACATTTTAAAAGTACAACACTTACCAGGAGAATCTGAATTTCTATGTGTTAGGTAAGTGTGACACTGCTTTGCATTCCCCTGAGATTGCCGCTCACAGCTCATTTAAGCCATGACCTGCTTATTCTGCCATTATATTAGGATTTTTTTTTTGTAGCACCTTTAAAACGGAGAACGGGAGTGAAGGACAAAGCGTTAAAAATAGACCTTTTCACACTCAGAATAATGCAACAAGGTTGAGGATTCAGAACTGCTTGAACCAGCTTGACTCTTATCCGTCACCATTTTATATTTTCATTTCACAAAAATATTTGCTGTTTTCCCTGCATAGTGGAAATAAAATAAATTACATAAAATAAAAAACATAAAATAGCTATTTCACTAGGGCCTACGTTTGCTCCCAGTTCCTCATTCAGAGAATGTCAAACTGTTAAAGGGGAACTTCAGTACACAACTACTTATCCCCTACACATAGGATAGGGGATAAGTGTCTGATTTGGTTAGTTATTGCTTCTAGTGTCTATTTATGACTGTTATATGTGCAGACTTGCTTTATATTCTCTTATTTCTTTACTCTGCTTTTTTTTTTTTATTGATCTTATGAAACTTTGAACCAATTATTAGTTTTCCAAATAGTTACGGGTTTGAGATGGTTTAACATACAATGTTTGTTCAAATTACCATTATAAATTTTTAGAGAACTGTAGTTCCATTTTATTTATTTTTTTGTACTTTTCTCTTCTATATAAAAAAAAAAAGAAAAGAAAAACAAACAAACAAACATAAGATCCACTCCAAATTGGAAATTGACAACCCATGAGATTGGTGAAATATTTTCTTTTATATTATCATTAAAAATGTTGAAAATACTATTAAAAATACTATTGTGTATTTAAATTTAGTTATGTTATTTTTTAAAATTTTAGAATTTTATTTTTACTCTTAGTCTTTACTTTTATGCCTTTCATCTGTAGCTATGGTTATCCTGAACTTGTTAACCCAACACAGCAATGAATTGTGTTGGAATATTTCAATGCACCAGAGATTATGATAAAATGTAAATATATATATATTTTTTTAATTTTTTTTCTTTTTCTTTTAAGCTTAAAGAAAAGATTTGTTGCTCTAATTCATGAATTTGTTTCTTATTAAAAGGTTCTTTAGGTAAAATGTAAGTAGTAGACTTTGTTGTCATTGTTACTTGCCAGGACCATAGGGGTGGTGCCTGACTAATTATTCTGTAATTTATTGTTGTTAAGCTCCACCCCCTAGGACCCAGCATTAGGCATAACACAATGTATCTCTTTGTCAGAATTTTATTTTTTTATTAATGATGGCTGGAGTTACCCTTTAAATGTAAACCCATGTACTGTATATTCTAGTGTTTTTCCCACTATTTGACCTACCATGAGCCCAGCAATGTGTAAAACCTAACAAAGGCATTAGTAGGGAAACAGCAATTTGTTATCAGTATAATATATTGGTGATACTTGGGTAGCGATACATCTACTCCCCGCCTTGTAGTCTAGCAGGAAGCGTATTGTTTTGTCTCGCACTGTACATGCTAAGCGATTACTCCGCTTTCATACACGCGGCTGTAATTACTGTCGTGATGTTCGCTAATATAACAATTGTAGAGTGCCCTATTTTGCTCTCCTCCAATATAAACCCAAAGAAAAGCACTGATTAAATCTGTTGTTTTCCCCGTGATTCTGTTTATACAAATAAAGAGATTTTGGAAAGTTTCCCATGTTGTAAATTGGCGGTTTTCTCCACAAACTCCCATTACGCTATAAACTCTGCATTTAAAAACAATCGAAGGGTAAAATTAGATAAACGGAACAGACTAAAAACCCCAAGGATTATTTGAACCATGAATAATATTCCCAAAGCAGGGTGACGGTTTCACGGCGGCCGCAGATAGCGTGCAATTAAACTTTTTAATATTTAAACGGATCTCCAAAGATCCTGAGTAATGGAGCTACTGGTGAATCACCTAAATACTCACATTGTGACGCATTGTTTGAGCTCTAAGACAAAAATATAGGAGAAATGGGTACTAAAGAATGTAAAATGAAGAGGAGCTGAAAATATTTGGCTTTATCCATCAGCAGTCCAGAAGAAGGGGGAAGGGGGTGCTGCCGCCACTGGAGCAGCCAACAAACTGCTTTGGCTTTACCCAGGTATGTGGATACATGGCTTGTGAAGCAAAATGAAAATGTGCTCCAAGTGAAGACCATCTAAGACTTTGTTATCTATACTGTACTCCGATGGTTTCATACACCGCGTTACCTTGTAAAATAGGATATTTTTAGGACAAATGTAGCTCTGCTCCATACCTGAAGTGATTGATGGCATTCTGGGTCTTGTTCGTTTACATTGGAAAGTTAAGTTTAGGGTCCAATAAATATTATAGAAAAAATCTAGATGATCGGCTATTTCTACTTGGTTCCGCCAACACAATAAAATAAATGCATAATATAAACAATGATACAACATTATAATAGAGCACTCATACAATAATACAACATATTATAATACAATACGATTTTTTAAAATATTTAATTTTTCAACAATTTAGACAAAATGAGCTTTGTACAAAGTTATACAAAATGAGCATTTAGGCATTCAGCTAAAACCACAGATATCATGTACACATAGAGTACCTTCACAACCTTCATTTAAATGATGTCTGGTGGTGAGTGTATCTGATGGTGACATCTCATGATGTTAATTTCTTCCAAATGTTGCCCTGAATATTTTGTTGAGCAGCAGGGATGAGGTTTTACCCTATTTGCTGACCAATAATTTATGTTTTTTCAATTTTTTAAACTGTATTTTTGCCAATTAAGACATTGGAAACTAAATAAAGATCCTTGATTCATCTTCCGTTGTCTTAAGTAGAGAAGTGGCACACAAGTTTATTAATTCTCCAAGTTTTAGGGGTAAAGAAAAAAAATCTTTGGCCAATGAAATAATCGCAGCTTAGGCCTCTTTCACACTACCATCAAAGCCACTGGAGAAAAAATGGAGCTTGTGTTGTCTTTTTCTCCCACTTCTCCCACTGAAAAACAACAGTGCCTGACAGACCCCATTGACTATAATGGGGTCCATTGGGACCCGCTGTTGCCCATTGTGCCCCCTGTCAAAATGACGGCCGTCAAACTCAAAAAAAAAAAAAAAAAGAGAGAGTTTGAATGCTGTTCTTGACAGGGTGCAACGGCAGTGTAAGAGAAGCCTTAAACATTCTGAAATATTTATTTCCAAACCCAGAACTAAAGACAGAGAAGAAGAGAGAAAGAGACAGATATAGAGGAAAAGAGAGAGAGGTGTCCCTGAGTCATGCTCCACCCCCAGCACAGATTGTACAGTGAGTTTTGTTTTATTCAGAGCTCGATCCCTGAACGTTCTATCTTATGTTACTTTTCTTAGCTTTGAAGACTCATTGTAACTAATCTACTTTTGATCATGTTACAAAATGGAGGCACCAATCATTTGTTGAAAGGGTGGATCAGTTTTTGTTTAATTCTTTATTGCATTTTCCAAATGCATAAGAATGAAACAATTAATAAAATAAATAAATCATCTATAAAAATATGATACTGAACTAGACTTGGGTCAGATTACACATTTTATGTAAAAGTTGGTTCTTTTGAATAATCACAAGGTTGTTGTTGTTATTGTTATTATTATTATTATTATTATTGTTTTTCTTCTTATTACCTAGTGTTTACCATATTTATTTTAATTTTAACATAATAATATCAATAATGATATGTTGTTATTATTATTATTATTATTATTATTATTATTATTATACACTCCAAAACCATGTGCAGAACACAGAGGGTAACTTTTATCATTGTTGTCCTTGTAAAGTAAGTTTTGAAGTCTTTTTTTTTGCTTTGGTTTTGATTATGTGCAACATAGTTATCATACTATCAAGGAGGGTTAATAAATTTGGCACATTAGCAAAAAAGGTTACGACCAGGGGCGTAACTATATAGGTAGCAGAGGTAGCAGTCGCACTGGGACCCTGGTGCCAAAAGGGCTGCCCCAAAACACATTTGCCCCATAATATACCTGTAATAAATTTGGCATTTGGGGCCTTGTTGCAGATTCTGCATTGTGGCCCACAAACAACAAGCTACACCTCTGATTACAACTTTTTGTGAGACTTTTTAATGTGCCCTCCAAATGCATTTTTGTAAACTAGGTCTGACCTGGCTTTGACTTGTGACATTTTTGGAGGGGTTTGTGACTTTTTAATAATAATGTGCCCAAGTGCTGTATTATCCATCGCAAGGAGCTGTATAGATCAGGTACCGGTGCCATTATTTTTCTTTTATGTGGACTTTTTTATGCCTACATGCAATATTCAAACATTAATAAAGTTGCATCCACTGCAAAGATAAAACTAAAAGTTGCTTAGTTACTTTATGCGCACCCACAAAAGTCGCAAAAAAAAGTGCAACATGCACACACCCAAAAAGCGCTAAGTGCAATGATACATATTTCCCTTAGTCCCTATGATTATAACATACAAAACTGTAGAAAATGTTTTCTCTGTAATACATTATGCATTTACTGTGCAATGAAATAAAATGCATAGAGAATTAGGGCCCCATAGACTTCTGTAGTATGGCCATGTGCACGAGCCCACGAAGCTCTGGGTAATTCCGGATCAGGTCCCTTTTACGCCGCTGACATATAACTGACATAGCAGCTTCTACTACATCGGGAAATGAAGCTGTCACCAGAGGAGCCGGAGCTCGGCGTATGACAACCAGTGGAAATTAAAATGCGGAAAGACAAGGACTTTATCCGCTCGGATGTAACATCGCAATCTGAGCTGGAATAACAAATTAAAATGGACAATCCAGCAAAAATAATTCTGTTTATTGAGCAGATGCAGAGAGCCAAAACTAACCTAATGTAATGTGCAGGCGGAACAGTAAAATAATAATAAGACAATATACTCACAATATGTAAAATCCTGCAGCTTGATCTAATCATCTCGTGCCATTCTCTACCATAGAATTCAACTTTACCATTTAAATGCTTCACACTCCAGTCACATCCAGAGCTGCGTTCATAATTCTTCTGCTTTAGAAGGCAGGGTTCTCACTCCTATCATATGATGAGCTCCCCTCTTTATTGATCCGTAATTTAGCCAATGTAGAAGAAACAAGGTAGATTATCTATGAACAGAGATTTATTCAAGTTGAACGAAACTCAAATCAAATTGTAGGGGTGGAGGGGGTCAAATAGGGGTGGAGGGGGTCCAAAGACATTGTAAAGGAAAGAAAGGGGAATGTGATAGAGCATAATAATGATAAGATGTCTGATTGCGGGGATCCTGCCTTGTGGGACCCTGCAATGTCTGGGCTGGCAGCGACGGTGTCTGCCACGCCTCCTCCCATAGACATAAATGGAGGGGGGGGCGGCTGTTGTCACCAGTCATCCAGCAGGGAGTGGAGTTATCTCCATGCACGGATGACTGGGGGGTGCACTGGAGATCACGGGGGTCCCCATCGGCAGGACCCGCACAATTGGACATCTTATCCTCTATCCTTTGGATAGGGGATAAGATGTTTTAAGGCAGAGTACCCCATTAACAGCCTGCCTGTTATGTACTGTAAGTCCCTATTGTGCTGCCAAAACACCTCTGAACATTCCCCCTGAGCCTCTCCCCTGATCCTATAAGATCCTGTAAGGTGTGAGGTGCAATTTGTTTTGCCAGCACATCCCACTGATGATGGATCTGATTGACATCTGGAGAATCTGGAGGCCAAATCACCACCTTCATCTCTTTCAGTATTATCCTGCTGATAAAGCTGCTGCCAATAGGGACTTGGTGTGTACAATGGTTAGATAGGTGGTACGTGTAAAGGTAACATCCACATGATGCCAGGACACAAGGTATCCAGTAGAACATTGCCCGTTATACAGCCCCCGTTGGCTTGTCTTGTTCTCTTAGTTCATACTGGTGCCATCTCTTCCCCAGGTGACACACTCACAACCGGACGTGCACATGATGGAGAATATCATTTGATCAGACCGCCTTCTTCTATTGCTCCATGCACCAGTTCTGATGCTCGTTTTAGACACGTTTGGGGGAGGACAAGGGTCACATGGGCTCTGACCGGTCTGTGGGACTCCATACACAGCAGGCTGCCATGTCTTCTCTCTATAATACAAAACAGTCTGCTCTACAGCAGCTTTTTTTGTGGGTTCGGACCAGGCGAGCCTTTACTTCCTTACATCAATGAACCTTTGACCCCCATGACCATGTCTACAGTCACCAATTGTCCTTCTTTGGACACTTTTGGTAAGTACTAACCATAACATACCATAAAACCAGATGCTAAGATCCTTTTACGTGCCCATTTCTCCAGCTTCCAACATCCACTCCAAGACCTGACTGGTCACTTGTCCCTGATATATCCCTCCTGACAATTGACATTGTCCACAGATAATTTATACCAGTCCCGGCACCCAATTTCATTGTTATGGCTGATCGTTGTAAATATCTGTTTAAATAATATGATATGGTCTCTACACGTCAGTCTGTATGATTTTGTTTCCCTATCACCAAAAATGCAGAGTCATAAAACGTTCTTTAGAAACCTTCTTCCTTTAGAGTCTTAGGGGGAAGATTTATTAATATGGGTCTTTGTGCAGCCACTTCACAGCCTTTTTCTTTTGCTGTGCTTTTGGCTTATCAAAATGGTGCACAGACTTTGATAAACTTTGCACAAATGAAAAGTCACCTTAGAGCTTGCTGTACGATGTCACTTTTGTAAGGCAAAGAATTTGTGTTTTTTTTCCTGAATGTTTGTACTATATTTTTGCACCTTTTAAAAAAATAGTTAATAAATCTCATCCACTGCACTATTTTGAAGTTGAGCAAAATTTTTGCGCAAAACCTAACTGCGCAAAATTTTTTGCTAATAAAATGTCAAGAAGGCAACGATAAATCTCCCCCTTATATCTTTAGGAAAAAAATCCCAGGTGACTACAAGTTTCCTTCATGTCACAGACTGGCACAAGGACAACAACAACGCAAATCTCAGCTTTCTGGACCTCTTGGGATATGTTGTGGGTCACAGATTAAAGGGGTAATCCAGTTCCCCAGCATCCGGAACTTTTTGTTCCGAACACTGGGTGCAGGCTGTGTGACATCATGACCAGGCCCCATAAATGCAAGTCTATGGGAGGAGGCGTGGAATCCCATAGACTTACATTGAGGGGTGTGACATCAGAGGGGCGTGGCCTTGACCTCACGACCCCCGCAGCCCGTACCCAGCATTCGGAACAAAATGTTCCGAACGCTGAGGCAGTAGAGTACACCATTAAAGTTTGGGCTAACAGTAAAATGATGGATACATTATTTGTTCATAGAGAATATTGTGAATAAAAATATATTACCGAATATAAGAAAATTCTGTCGAAATTTTTTCCAACTAAAAAAAAAAAGAAAGAAGAAAAGAAAATCACACCCTTGGGTACACGGAATTTTGAAATGAGTGGCTTCTGTATGGAAAATAAAAGGAAGCCATTTCCGTGCCCTGTATTATCTGTCTATCTTCCCGGTGATACTTTTTCAACAACTTAAAGTACACTTTGCCAACAGGAATGTTACCTCGAGAATTACAGATAGTAAAATTGATGTATTATGTGCTATTTCCTTCTGTAATTACTATAGTTTCCCAGAGAACAGATCACTTTTGTGCTATTTTATGTCCTTCTAGCAGCCTCTCCCATATGAATACTATTTGAGAAGTGGCATGTCTTATGTTACATGCATTTTCGGGAGAGATAATGGTAAACTGCACTCACGCTGACCTCTGCCGCCCGCACCATCTTATCCGCACATGCAGTTCCGGCACGTTGAGCCTTCCCTGTAATGTGTGAACAAAGACATAAAATAAGAGCCAAGCTTTCACTCTGCTGCCTTGCGAGACAAATGTTTATGGAGCGTTCATGTCCTCGAAACGCGTAATGACCCCCCTATTTATTGATGGCTCCGATGAGATCTACAAATGGCGCCAACAAATCATAATTTACCGTGCACCGAGAGATAGGGTAAAAAAAGGCCAAGTTAAAACAAATAATAATAAGGGTGCCGGAGGTGTCGTATGTCTTCATTTATTATTTATGAGGCACCGGCCATGACCCTTGTACATTGACACATTTTACAGAGTATTGAGCTGTGTTATTGCTCTGAACGGAGACTATCTGGGAAAAATATCTGTACAGTGAATGTTTGACAGAGATATGAAGAGTTTGTCTGTGCCAGGAGTAAAAAGGTGACTGGAAAAAAGGAAGGTTCAAAAGCGCAAAAGATTTAAAGGGGTACTCCGCACTAGCCATCTTATTCAAAGGATATGGGATAAGATGTCTGATCGCTGCTGGGACCCCCCAGGATCTCTGAGCCAGCATCCCAGTGTTCTTTACATTGTGTTCAGAATTCCTGCTTTGGGCGGCCGTGTTCAAAACATCATGCCACGCCCCCTCTATTCATGTCTATCAGGAGGGGACGTGATGGCCTTCCCAGGCACATAAATGGAGAGGGCGTAGCATGACATCATGACAACAGCCACCCCAACCTGGTGCTTTGAACGCCTGGGTACTAGGGAGTCTCAAACATTTTCCCATGACTATAGTGTTCCAGTATAGTGACCCCCCCCCCCCCCCCCGACCTACGCTGGCCCCGACATACGATCATTTCAACATATGATGGCCTCTCAGAGGCCATCGCATGTTGAAGGCAGCATCAACATACAATGCTTTTGTATGTCGGGGCCATCGCATAAACGGCTATCCGGCAGCGCAGACTGCTTCAGCTGCCACCGGATAGCCGTTTACGGTGCCCTGTGTGGTCCGCTGATGATCACTTACCTGTCCTCGGGGCTACGGCACGTCCTTTTCGGGATCCCCTGCATTGCCGGCGCTCTCCTTCGTCGTCATCACCTCGTCACACACGCCGTACTGTCATCCAATAGGAGCTGCGTGCGCAGCGACTTGATGGCGGCGGAGAACAACGTTCCCAGACAGCAGAGACCTTCCTGGAGCGTAAGGGACACCCCGGGGATGCGGCAACAACGATGAAGGGCGACATCCAGGGCAGCGGTGACGAGTGGTGATGGTCCGGAGCGGCGGGTACACGTGAGATTAACCTCCAATACCAGTGGTCTTCAACCTGCGGACCTCTAGATGTTAAAAAGCTACAACTCCCAGCATGCCCGGACAGCCGTTGGCTTTCCGGGCATGCTAGGTGTTGTAGTTTTGAAACATTTGGAGGTCTGCAGGTTGGAGACCACTGTCCTATACTTTACATTGCACGGATCCCTCAACATACGATGGTTTCAACAAACGATGGTTCATTTGGAACGGATTACCATCGTATGTTGAGGGACCACTGTACATTAATTTTTACATTTGGCTATGGAAAGAACAGGCGGTCAGTGTGGTTAACCCTTTGCTATTCTGATTCTTGTGACCTGTATTGTATGTTCTTCATACTGTTGATACATAGTGTTGAGCGCAAATATTCAAAATGCTAATTTTTACGGCACTTTGCGATTTCGCAAATATTTAGAATATAGTAATATATATTCGTTATGACAAATTTTCGTTTTTTTTGTTGTTGTTTTGTCTTTTTGCGAATATCGGCACTTCCAATCAGAGGACGCTAATCCATCCCTTCATTTAGGTGAAAGATGTATGCATACCATTTGAATTTCTTTATGAATTTTTGTATATAAAAAAAGCATAGCAAATTTTTGTGTGTAAGAAGAACATAGCGAATATGCGAATTTCGCAAACATAGGACGAATATATCAGGAAATTGAATATGGCCCCTGCCGCTCATTTCTACAAATCAGTGTATATCTTATATAGTGTGTGTATCTTATGTGTATATCTTATATAGGGTGTAGAGATGAGCGAATTTTTGAAAAATTTGATTTGGCCGATTCACCGAATTTTCCGAAAAAAAATTGGTTCAGGACAAATTTATTCATGGCGAATCGCTATTAAAAATGTCTATTTCTGGCCTACAGGGAGCCTCAATAGGGGTGTACAACACTTTGCCTTGCTGTAACACACATATAGATGGTGCTGGGTTAGTGAAATGATACTGTTATTCAGTATGACATTAAGATCAGAGGCGTCGCTATTAGAATCATTGTCACAGGGCAGCACAATGACAGAGCCTGGAGGTGGCATCAGTATGAGGAGACCATTTAGTGGCTGAATGACACAGCCTGGAGGTGGCGGAAGCATGAGGAGACCACATGGTGGCTGAAAGGCACAGCCTGGAGTTGGCGACAGCATATAGTGGCTGAATGACACAGTGTTGAGGTGGCTGCAGCATGAGGAGAACATATAGTGGCTGAATGACACAGCATGGAGGTGGCAGAAGCATGAGGAGACCATATAGCCTCAATAGGGCTGTAAAACAATTTGCCTTGTCCTAACACGCATATGGAGTGTGATGGGGTAATGAAATAATACTGTTATTCAGTATGACATTCAGATTACAGGCATCACTATTAGAATCACTGCCGCAAAGCGTCTGGATGTGGCAGCAGGGAGACCGTATGTCGTCAAAATCGAAGAGAATAAAGATATTTTTTTAATGCTATTTTTATTTAATTTAATTTTAATATATTTACATTTTTTGAATACCCTTTCTGGTGAGCATCGAACTGGTGGTCCTCACCTGTTTCAGCCCCTGCCTCACAGCGCCCCCCGGACTATGAAAGTGTGCATGTTTCATTTAATCATATATGGTTCATTGTTATCGCTTCAAGCTGTTTCATTGGATTCTTGTGATAATTCCAGAGGTAATATATGATGTCGACAACCATGAAATGGATTTTATCAGTGCTCTTGTAACTATCTTACTCCCGCCCAAATCCGTATACAGAATCTATATACCAAAGTATACCAAAGTAAATCAAACGGAGCCATTGTCAGTTTCAAATGATTCAAAGTTCTGTGTGCTCGTCACTGAGCTTTATTTCAAATCCTTCAAGCTTATATCACCTTAGTAATTAACATAAGTTCCCACCCTCACTAGTGGGATGTTCTAGCATAAAGGGAGTGAGTAAATAGCAGAGAGGGGGATGAGCATTGTCCTTTGTTAAACTTCAGGGGGCTGCAAGTCCTCATGGCCATCAACTTCCTCTTACACGATGGTGGGGGCGAGACAGGAAGGAGCAGAGGAGGAGGGGTTGCTTTGTCCAAATGGGCATTTTACATATACAGTATATAAAATGTATATATATATATATATATATATATATATATATATATATATATATATTTGTATATATATATATATATATATATATATATATATATATATATATATATATATACATATATACATCTATCACAACCATAGGGTCTCAGTCTTAAAAAGATTATATTGTTTTTTTTAAATTTCAATTTAAGAGTTATATTAGATTCCCAAGTATATTTAAGTCCCATGTCAAGGCGTTTACTTTGAACTAAAGCTGTATGACCACAGAACCCAAACTAGGAGTCACATGGCAGCACAATGACAGAGCCTAGAGGTGTCTGGAGCCCGACGAGACCATAGGGCCTCACAATAGAAACGATTAAAGATATTTTATACAATTTAAATTGAAGATTTTAGATTTATGAACATTTTTCAAGTTTAACCCCTTAAGGACCGGAGGTTTTTCCGTTTTTGCATTTTCGTTTTTTGCTCCTTGCCTTTAAAAAATCATAACTCTTTCAAATTTACACCTAAAAATCCATATGATGGCTTATTTTTTGCGCCACCAATTCTACTTTGTAATGACGTCAGTCATTTTGCCCAAAAATCTATGGTGAAGCGGGAAAAAAAATCATTGTGCGACAAAATTTAAAAAAAAAACGCTGTTTTGTAACTTTTGGGGGCTTCCGTTTCTACGTAGTACATTTTTCGGTAAAAATGACACCTGATATGTATTCTGTAGGTCCATACGATTAAAATGATACCCTACTTATATAGGTTTGATTTTGTCGGACTTCTGGAAAAAATCATAACTACATGCAGGAAAATTAATACGTTTAAAATTGTCATCTTCTGACCCCTATAACTTTTTTATTTTTCCGTGTATGGGGCGGTATGAGGGCTCATTTTTTGCGCCGTGATCTGATGTTTTTAACGGTACCATTTTTGCATTGATAGGACTTATTGATCGCTTTTTATTCATTTTTTCATGATATAAAAAGTGACCAAAAATGCACTATTTTGGACTTTGGAATTTTTTTGCGCGCACGCCATTGACCGTGCGGTTTAATTAACGATATATTTTTATAATTCGGACATTTACGCACGCGGCGATACCATTTATGTTTATTTTTATTTTTATTTACACTGTGTTTTTTCTTTTATGGGAAAAGGGGGGTGATTCAAACTTTTAATAGGGAAGGGGTTAAATGATGTTTATTCACTTTTTTTTTGCACTTTTTTTTTGCAGTGTTATAGGTCCCATAGGGACCTATAACACTGCACACACTGATCTTTTACATTGATCACTGGTTTCTCATAAGAAACCAGTGATCGATGATTCTGCCGCATGACTGCTCATGCCTGGATCTCAGGCACTGAGCAGTCATTCGGCGATCGGACAGCGAGGAGGCAGGTAGGGGCCCTCCCGCTGTCCTGTCAGCTGTTCGGGATGCCGCGATTTCACCGCGGCTATCCCGAACAGCCCACTGAGCTAGCCGGCATGCTTTCGGTTTCACTTTAGACGCGGCGTTCAACTTTGAACGCCGCGTCTAAAGGGTTAATAGCGCGCGGCACAGCGATCAATGCCGCGCGCTATTAGCCACGGGTCCCGGCCGTTGTTAGAGGCCGGGCCCGAACCGCTATGACGCGGGGCCACGCCGTGGCCCCGCGTTATAGATCGGGAGTGGACACATGACGTTCCAGTACGTCATGTGTCCTTAAGGGGTTAATCTAAGGTGACAACTGCATAAGGAGACCATATGGTGGCACAATGACACAACCTGGAGGTGGACGCAGCATGAGGAGACCATAGGGCCTCTCAATTCCAAAGATTAAAAGATACATTTTCAAATTTTAATTGAAGATTATTTTTAGGTAATGTCCCAGCAGCATGATGACACCATATAGTGGTTGAATGACACAGCGTGGAGGTGGTGGCAGCATATAGTGTCTGAATGGCACAGCCAGGAGTTGGTGGCAGCATGAGGAGAACATATATTGGCTGAATGACAAAGCCTGGAGTTTGCGGCAGCATGAGGACACCATATAGTGGCTGAATGACACAGCATGGAGGTGGCGGCAGCATGAGGACACCATATAGTGGCTGAATGACACAGCGTGGAGGTGTTGGCAGCGTGAGGAGACCATATAGTGGCTGAATGGCACAGCATGGAGGTGGCGGCAGCATGAGGAGACCATATAGTGGCTGAATGACACAGCGTGGAGGTGTTGGCAGCGTGAGGAGACCATATAGTGGCTGAATGGCACAGCATGGAGGTGGCGGCAGCATGAGGAGAACATATGATGCAGAATGAGACAGCCTGGTGGTGGCACGGTGGGTGGCAATACCAGATCCTGGTGACAAAGGTGGGTGAAAAAGGCGAATTTAGCATAAGATGTGTAGCATCAGGTGGGTGGAAGGATCAGAATAGTAGCTGAGGCAGGTAGGCAGAAGAAAACGGTTTGTTTTGTAAAAGTGTTAGTGTGCACAATTAAGTATTGAGGATATGCATTATGTGGATATGCATTACAGAAAACTTAACTTTTAATAATATGCTTAGGATAAAATAAATGGCCCCACTTTTTTTTTTTAATCAAACCAAAGGAAAGGTGTGCAAAAAACACCACGTGCCACCTACACCATCAAGTATTGATGTGATACATAGACCTCTAAAAGGTGAAAGGGAACAACGCATGGTCCATTGTAACCGGTGGGGGTAAAAACTTCCCCTGTAAGGCCCGACTTTCGTATTATTAATTCCCTTCTTGGCAAGCGTAACTCGCCCAAAAAAGGGCGGCTCCACACAGGAACCTCTCCCTATTTCCACCTACAAACACTGCCATTTCAAAGAGTTTTTGGGTGGAATTAGGGATTGGTTCCTGTGTGGGGACACCCTTTTGAATAAGAGTAACACTTTCCTTGAACAGGTGAAAGGGAACAACGTATTGTCCATTGTAGCAGGTGAGGGTAAAAATGTCCCCTGTAAGGCCTAACTCTCGCCCTATTAATTACCTTCTTGGCAAGTGTTCCTTCATCTCCTTGATCAGCGCCTGAAATCCTGCAATTTCCAAGTGTCTTCTATGTTTATCTATCACCCTAAAAAGGGCAGCTCCACACAGGAAACTCTCCCTATTTTCACCTAAAAACCCTGGAAAATGGCACACCTTTCCTTTTTGTTTGATTTAAAAAAAAAAAATTGAGTACATATATTTTATGACTCCCTGCCTCCATTTCCACTGCATACTGCCACAGTGTGTCTGGGTCCTCTGTCTCGCCTTCCTCATAACCCTCCAGCTCCTCTGGCTGCTCCGGCTCCTCCTCTCTTGTCAGATGACTAGAAAAACCACCCATCTCACCCAACCTAAACTGTGCTCCACTGTGCCCCTCCCCCTCCTCCTCCTCCAGTTAAGCCCCCACAGGGCTCATGTGGCCGTGAGATGTAGGCGCCACGTCTCCAGTGCCCTGACCAGCCATCGTTTCCAACACGTGTTGTTGTAGATGAAGCAGTTGAACAATGTTGTTAATCCCGTAATCCTGACGACGGACTAATAATGTGGCTTCCTCAAAGGGCCTGAGCAAACGGCAGGTGTCATGTATGAGCTGCCACTGGTTGGGATTGAAGTTACACAGGGGAGTACTCCAATCCGCTTGGATTATCAAGAAATCGGTGATGGCTTTTCTCTGTTTGTACAGTCGGTCAAACATATGGAGGGTGGAATTCCAACGTGTGGAAACATTGCAAATCAGACTATATTGGGGGATGTATTGGAACCCTGGCAACAATGCCTCCCACGCCACCTCATCACTACTTGCCCGCCTAGAGGAGGAAGCGGTGGATGTCTCCTCCACTTCTTGGTTGGGCAGTAGCTGCTGACTGTCCTCTAGTAGATCGTCCTCACTGAATAGTGGAGCTGAACGCACTGCGTAGGATAATTCTTTAGGGGTGGGAACAGCATAGGACAAAGGCAATGGGAGGACAGGGACTGCTCCCAGGCCATGCCAACTGAGGGTTGTGTCTGAGGAGCCCACCAACTGTTGACTGGGGGTGTCAGATGTCACTTGTGATGAAGTGGATGACCGAGTTAACCAATCGACGACGGCAGATGGGTTACTGGTGGAGACAAGCTTTACTATGCTTCACTATGCTTAAAACAGTATTTGTGCAACACCAGCCGGTGAGTACTTTTGCCTGGACTTTCACAGTATCTAGGCCCACACTTATATAGTATGTATATCTTATATGATGTGTATATCTTACAGAATGTGTAAATCTTGTATAGTGTGTATATCTTATATAGTGTGTATATCTTATATAAAGTGTATATCTTATATAAAGTGTATATCTTATATAATGTGTATATATTATACAGTGTCTATATCTTATACAGTGTGTATATCTTATATAGTGTGTATACCTTATATAGTGTGTATATATTATATAGTGTGTATATCTTATATTGTGTGTATATTTTATACAGTGTCTATATCTTATACAGTGTGTATATCTTATATACTGTGTATATCTTATATAAAGTGTATATCTTTTATAGTGTGTATATCTTATATAGTGTGTATATCATATATAATGTGTATATATTATATAGTGTGCATATCTTATATTGTGTGTATATTTTATACAGTGTCTATATCTTATACAGTGTGTATATCTTATATACTGTGTATATCCCGTCCCAAACCTGTAGTCTACCACATTTTTTGGTCCAGGTGAAAAACCGTATTAAACCATATGCAGTTTTTTTTTTTTTAACATGGGAGTCAATGGGAACCGAACAGAACCATATGTGCGTTCGGTTCCATCCGGTTTTCACCATACGGTTTTTGACTTCGCACAGTTTCTTTTTCTTGGAATTTCAATCAAGCAAGTGAAAGTTTATTCAAAATGGAGTGAAAAGTTAAAAAATTTATACATTTTTTTCTTTAAAAAATGAATGCAACCGGACATCATTTTTCAAATCGTATACAGGTTGAATTTTGTGCACACATTTTGATACAGTTTTGTCAGGTTTGAGGAATCTGTTTTTCATCAAAAATCTGATACGGGAACTGTACTGCAAAAACATTGTGTGCATGCACCCTAACAATTCAACAAAACTGCGTATTTGCAGCTAACCAGATGTTAGCTGCAATCAGTAGGGAAACTGCAAAATGCAATACCCACTTGGTGCTTTTCTCATTGCTGTTTTTTCGCTCCTCTTTGGCGTTTTTCTAAATTTTGGGGCTCAGAAGTAGTTTTCAAAATTGCAGCATGTTGTTTTTTTCAGTGAAATCTTGGCTTTTTTTTCTCCCATTAAAAGGCAATGTGAGTTTTGTATTTGTGCTTTTTTTCTGGCTTTTTGATCTTTATTTATTTTAAAGGGTAAAAAAAAATAATGGAGAAATAGCAATTTTCACACAAAGGTAAAAACACAATAAAAAACGCCCCCCCCCCCCCCCCTAAAAAATAAATAAATAATAAATAAAATAAATAAATAATGCAGGCAAAAAAATAAAATAAAACAAGTGGAAACCTAGCCTGAGCTAGTTGGTTCACACTTACGAAGCTCGGGATGAAAAAAATTCATCCGGAGCTTCCAAGTGCGGCCAGCATTGACTGGATAAGCTGGCGCTAAGACGGCCCGGACATTGCCGTCCCCATAGACGGCAATACCTGCAGAGCGGATTCCACTTGAAGAATAAAGTTCATTATTTTAAAGGCAGAATTTAAGCAGCGGAAATTCCCTAGTATGCACTGTGCAGCAGAATCCCATTGACAGCAATGGGTTTATGCTGCAACATAATTTCCGACAAAATTCTTAAGCGGAATTCCGGTCATGAATTCCATAGTGTGAACCAAGCCTTACAGAGTTTATTTTCTGTTCTTTCACTTCTTTTTTACAACCATTTGTAGTGACCTCTGGACCTCTGGGCCATTTCTGCCCATTTGGCACAAAGACTTTCCTCCAACTATGTGACATCTGATGATCCCATTTACTACTAAAATAAAGTACTCCGGTGGAAAGCAAATATTTTCAAATCAACTGGGTCTAGAAAGTTAAACTAGTTTAAATTACTTCTATATAAAAGCTTAATCCTCCCAGTACTTATCAGCTGATGTATGCTTCACAGGAAGTTATGTGGTTCTTTCCAGTTTGATCACAGTGCTCTCTGCTGACACTCCTGACATGGAGTGGCAGCAGAGCAGAAGCAAATCCCCATTGAAAACCTCTCCTGCTCTGGACAGTTCCTGACATGGACAGAGATGTCAGCAGAGAGCACTGTGGTCAGACTGGAAAGAACTACACAACTTCCTGTGGAGCATAGAGCAGCTGATGAGTACTGAAAGGATTAAAATTTTTTATATAAAAGTCATTGACAAATCTTTAAAAAACTTTTTGGCACCAGTTGATTTGAAAACATTTCATTTCGCTGGAGTATCTCTTTAACCCTTCACTGCCTGCACAGTTGATAACCCATACTAAATAAAAAGACTTTACTCTTAGCCATGGACACGCCCTTTATCTGGTAACTTTGCCCAGATTTCACAATGAGCCAGTTTGCTACTATAGAATTGTGTTTGCACAATGTAAGACGATGGATATTGAAACGCGTTGCCGTGTTTCCCAAAAAGCATGCCCCCAGTTGCTGCAAAACTATGACTCCCAGCATGTCCTGAAAGCCAACGGCTGTCCGCGTATTCTGGTATCCAAGGTTGCAATATTCTGAGGCACCCTGGTTGGGACACACTGCTCTATTGTCTATAAAGATTTTCAAGCAACATTTTTCAAAATGCCATAGTTAAGCTGGACACTGCGTACATGTCACCCGATCCGACAGTTATAAGACAATGCAATCCTATAGGTGAAAACCGAACACTAAATCCATCGCCGTTCCCTAGACCCAGTATTCGGAGCATCATTATACACAACAATTCTAAAAATGTAAATTATACGCAATGAATAGTGAATTTAGGGGAAAAACATTAAATAAATTGAGCATTTTAGTGCAAAAACTTCAGAATTCTTTCTTTATCCTTCTATATAAAAGTATCATAAAAGGGAGACTGTTGCATCGGGCTAATGATATAGTCTTCGTCCATTAAAGCTTGGAGGAAAATGAGTTATTCTGATGTATGATCAGCCTGAAGCTAAGGAAAATGAGGGGGACGCTTATGGGAGCACTTAGGAGACTCCAGGGATTTCGCGGCACGCATCGCACATATTTATTTAGTCGATTTGATGTCTGATCTATCTAACAATAACGGGTGGCATGGATGGCATATTAAGAAATATGTATTTCATAAAGTGATGGAAGTTGAGTTTGAGTGATACTTATTTGTATTGCTTTTTTTTCTCTCTTCGTGTTCTTTTATTTTATATTTTTTCATTTTTTTTTAAAGAGAATCATTTTCTATTCTGCTTTTTAGTCTTTATTTCTAATAAATGTCAGTGCTGAGCAGCCCTGAACTGATGACACAATGGCAAATATGAAAAAAATAATACCATCTGCTTCATCAGAAAACTTCTTTTTTTACCTGCTACCCACTGACTAGAGTTGAGCAAGCCGAGCACCCACGAACCCGGATTCGATCTGAACTTTAGGAGATCACGGCTCACCAAATTTTCAAACATTGCCAGGTTTGGATTACGAAAATCTGGCAATGTCAGGGCTAACAACCATGAGCACATCTCAGCCCAGCAAAGCAGGAGTCAATTAGAGCAGCTGAACGGTGCTACTTTACTCCTCAGGGATTGTTTACATTATACAGCTTTCTATTTGGTTGTATAATGTATAAAATAAGAGAGCAATATATAATATCTAATTACTGGTCCAGGCCTCTTCATGTGTAGATTTGCCCCCCTCGTGATGTCATCGCTAGAGGCGTAGCTACCCAAGAAAAGGGCCCAGACCGGTAACGAGATGGTAAGTATCATTCTCTTGATTTGTATACATTATACAGCCATGCAGATGGCTCTATAATGTATACACGCATCAGGGGATACAGGGTTAATAATCAGAGGGTCTAATAAAGTTTTATTATTTGGATAGTATATTGTATGTCACTATATGATATAACTACTTGTACACCTCATCAAGAGTAAGGGTGTAAGCAAAGGGGATCAATCATTTAAAGGGGTACTCTGGAGCTTCACGCTCTGAACATCTTGTTCAGAATAGTCGGAGCCGGAGGCTGTGATCGTGACGTCACGGCCACGCCCCCTCATGATGCCACACCTCGCCCCTCCATTCATGTCTATGGAGGGACGTGTCGGCAGACAAGCCCCCTCCCATGGACATGAATAGAGGGGCGTGGCGTGACGTCGAGGGGGCATGGTCGTGACACAACCCCTGCCACAGGAACAAGTGCAGCGGGAGACCCTGGGGGGGGCGGGCAAGCAGCGGAACCCCTGTAATCAGACATCTTATCTCCTAACCTTTGGATAGGGGATAAGATGACTGGCAGCGGAGTACCCCTTTATTGTCATGTTGGTCCTGAAAACACTAATATATTGGTGCAAGAAATAAATAATAAAATAATAAATAATAAAATAAAACATATAAAATGTGTTGACTAAACATGGAATTTAATTACACAGAATACAATGTAGCAGTTAACACAGTCGTTTGGTTCATTGATTGTTAACCGGCGCATTCATCATTTACATCCACAGTTTTTTCCCTCTCTGATTTTCCCATTATTTTTTAGTTGAGCCCATTCACAGCATTTAATAATGCACAAAGACTCTGTGATACCTATAGACTTTTACCACGCTCACAAACAAATACAAATTACACCGTTTTCCCGACCGGTAACCATAGGAATGCATTCAGCGTTTCCTTTCTTTCCCCTTAAAAAAAAAACTAACAAAAAAATGCAGCAGGAGCTCTTGCTGGGCAAATCTTAAATGACAGAATGTATATACGGTATGTGAACATGACAAGTCGGCAGTCAGCATAAAGAAAAAATAAAGATTAAAAAAAAATTATAATAAAATAAAAAGACGACTCCCGGCAGTAAACAGCTTTGCCGTAGCCTCTGTGTTCCTGTGGGTGGAGGAGAGAGATTTTGTTTAAGACACAGAAAATGAACGGCTTGGAGGTTTTCTAGGTCATTTAACATCGTATGAAAAAACAAAAAAATCCCAGCTATGACCCCATATGGCGGAACGTCAGTGAGTTAAACAGATTGGCAGGACGGGCTATCGACTTATCATACACTTTAATCCTTAAGGACATAAGTTGCCATTTAGCCAATTCCCGAGCAGCTTGACTTTGTTTCCACCAATGACACCGCTTATATTTCTGTAATAATTCTGTCATGTAACCACATTAGACAGGCGTGATATGCATATCCTGTAGAACTCCGGAAAAACGGCGCTTGATTTATCTCCCATCGTACGTGCGCTGCGCTCTGTTTGGATTTTGCTACTTTTTTTTTTAATCTTTATTTTTGTAATTCTCGTCATTTGTCTTCTGAATGAAAAATGGATAAATTGTATCTCGGCTGCCGTGACCTAAATTTGGTATCTTATTAGGTGGGAAGGAAGCCAATTTTTTTGTTATTATCTTTCCTTTTTTTCCCCCAATTGTAAAACATAATAAGCGTCTCGCTGTGATCAGGGCGGCGAAGAAAGAACAAGTATAGTGGAAAAGGGACGACAAGATGTTGTTTCTCGGCCTCATTCGCATGCAGCGGAGATGGCGCCTATGTGGCGCAGTGGACGGAATGGTAATGATCGCGGATCGTCTCTGAGCGCAGAATGGTTTGCGATTCCTGATCATTCTTCTAATTTTTAACATGTAGGATAATACGAAAGATAACGCAAAGGGATGAATGATGAAGATAGAAATGATTATTGATTTACTATACTAAGTAGTCTAACAATTAAACAGAAAACAAACAAAAAAACATTGCTGGATAAATAGATAATATGAGAGAAATAGATAGATAGATAGATAGATATGAAATAGATAAATATGAGATAGATATGAGATAGATAGATAGATAGATATGAGAGAGATAGATAGATAGATAGATATGAGATAGATATGAGATAGATAGATAGATATGAGATAGATAGATAGATAGATAGATATGAGATAGATAAATAGATAGATATGAGATAGATATGAGACTGATAGATAGATAGATAGATAGATAGAAAGATGGATAGATATGAGATAGATAGATAGATAGATAGATATTGAAGTTCAGCCCTCCCAAGCCAAATGTGCGTGGGTGCAGTCAGTCTCTGGGACCCCGGTCCTGGGTCCAAAAGGTAATACAAACAAAGATGGCGACCGCAGCACTCCAAGTAAATGTGCAAAATAATTTATTCCAAGATAAATACAAGCAACGTTTCTGTGACACTCACTCGCTTGAAAATGGTGGTGTGAGGCCACAGAAACGTTGCCTGTATTTATCTTGGAATAAATTCTTTTGCACATTTACTTGGAGTGCTGTGGTCGCCATCTTTGTTTGTATTACCTAGATAGATAGATAGATATGAGATAGATAGATAGATAGATAGATAGAAAGATAGATAGATATGAGATAGATAGATATAGATAGATAGATAGATAGATAGATAGATAGATATGAGATAGATATAGATAGATAGATTATATATGAGATAGGTACCTCACCTGCCTGCACCTAATACATTTTGGATTTTTGCTGGTTGTGCTGCCTCTACATTTCTGTGTAGATATATAGATAGATATGAGATAGATAGATAGATATGATATAGGTAGATAGATAGATATATAGATAGATAGATATGAGATAGATAGATAGATAGATATGAGATAGATAGATAGATATGAGATTGATAGATATGAGATAGATAGATAGATAGACATGAGATAGATAGACAGATAGATAGATAGATATGAGATAGATATATAGATAGATATGAGATAGATAGATAGATAGATAGATAGATAGGTATGAGATAGACAGATAGATAGATAGATATGAGATAGATATATAGATAGATATGAGATAGATAGATAGATAGATAGATAGGTATGAGATAGATAGATAGGTAGATAGATAGGAGATAGATATATATGAGATATATAAATATATAGATAGATAGATAGATAGATATAATCCAAAGAAGCAGCAGCACACAAGGTATAGGTGCAAAAAAAGGTTTGTGATTTATTGCATCAGTGCATACAGAGCAACGTTTCTGCGACCTCCTCGTGGCCTTTCTCAAGCTCCTTCTCGAGTTTGAGAAAGGCGACGAGGAGGTCGCAGAAACGTTGCTCTCTCTACACGGATGCAATAAACCACAAACCTTTTTTTGCACCGTATACCTTGTGTGCTGCTGCTTCTTTGGATTATACTTATTGGGATCCCGAACCAAGGCTCCTACACAGCGTGCACCAGCTACCTGGAATACATGATTGGTTGTGCTGCTCTCCTGGGAAAATTAGATAGATAGAAATGAGAGATAGATAGATAGATAGAAATGAGAGATAGATAGATAGCAACAGGAGAATACAGCAGCACACTGCTAGCACAAAGATATAGATAAAACATGAGTATATAGATAAAACATGAGTATATAGATAGAACATGAAAAGCTATACAGCTGTAATGCAATAATGAAGATATGAAACTATGAAATTATGAGGTACTTAGCTTGCAAATTTGGCGCCAAATAGCGTGGACCGTCCCACCATGGTAAGGTGACCTCATTCTGGGACGGACCCTACACTGTGTATATGCCTCTGTGTGAACAGTACAGCAGGCATTGCAAGGTCTGAAACATCCTAGGCACCTTATATACACCTGATAGAGGTGGGTGGGGTGCCAGAACCAATATGGAGGTAGCCACTCCCCCATATGTGTAATACAACCAAAGAATAAGTTGGCCAGCACTATTGATTCCAAACTATTGTAAAGACCTGGCTTACACTATAGATAGATATACACTATAGATATACTATCTATATACTCATGTTTTATCTATATATACTCATGTTTTATCTATATCTTTGTGCTAGCAGTGTGCTGCTGTATTCTCCTGTTGCTGTATATTTAGCCCAGCAGCCTGCACCTGTAAGCCAGGTCTTTACAATAGTTTGGAATCAGTAGTGCTGGCCAACTTATTCTTTGGTTGTAGATAGATAGATAGATAGATAGATAGATATGAGATAGATAGATATGAGATAGATAGATAGATAGATATAGATATGAGATAGATAGATAGACAGACAGATAGATAGATATGAGATAGATATATAGATAGAAGATAGATAGATCGATAGATGAGATAGATAGATACAAGATAGATATGAGATAGATAGATAGATAGATAAATAGATAGATATGAGATAAATAGATAGATATGAGATAGATAGATAGATTGATATGAGATAGATAGATATGAGATAGATAGATATGAGATAGATAGATATAGATAGATAGATATGAGATAGATAGATATGAGATAGATAGATAGATATGAGATATATAGATAGATATGAGATAGATAGATACAGTGGTCCCTCAACATACGATGGTAATTCATTCCAAACGAGCCATCGTTTGTCGAATCCATCGTATGTTGAGGGATTCGTGCAATGTAAAGTATAGGAAGCTGTACTCACCTGTCCCTGCTGCTCGCGATGGTGTCCCCGCCGCTCCCAATGGTGACCCTGGGCCTCCGCTGAGCTCTCCTGGTCTTCTCCAGTCCTCCGCTGTCTTCTCCGGTCCTCTGCTGTCTCCGCAAGCCCTTACTGGGCCTGCGTAGCGACATCATTACGCCGCTGCGTACGCCATTCCTATTGGATGACGTGCGCAGCAGCATATTGACGTCATCGGAGAGGGCAGAGAAGACACCGGAAGACCAGCGCCGGACCCGGAGGGCACCCCGGAGCATCGTGGAGGGGTAAGTAATACTCACCGCACCGCACGGGGAACATTATGCTGCTATCCGGCAGCAGCTTAAGCATTTGGCGCTGTCGGATAGCAGTTAATGCGATGGCCCCGACATATAAAAGCATTGTATGTCGATGAGAGGCCATCGTATGTCGATTTGATCATATGTCGGGGCCATTGTAGGTCGGGGGGTCACTGTAGATAGATAGATAGATAGATAGATAGATAGATAGACAGATATGATATAGGTACCTCACCTGCCTGCACCCTAAGACATTTTGGATTTTTTCTGGTTGAAAAAGATGGCGGGATGCCGTCGAAACGTCGCATCTGATATGGGTTAATAAATCCCAATTTTTTGCACTTTACTACTGGGTGTGCTGCTGTATCTTTCTGCATCTTGGATTATTTGAGCCGTCTGCGATTGGGACTGCTATCCTCGCTTGCACCCCAAGATTTTGCCAGAATACGTGGTTGTGCTGCCTACTCTCTACATAGATAGATAGATAGATATGAGATAGATAGATAAATAAGAGATAGATAGATAGATGATAGATAGAAAGATAGATAGATAGATGTGATATAGATATGAGATAAATAAATAGATAGATATGATATAGATATGAGATAGACAGATGATAGATATGAGATAGATAGATATATGTTAGATAAATAAATAGATAGATATTAGACAGATAAATATGAGATATATGGATAGATACATATGAGATAGATAGATGTGAGATAGATAGATATATTTTAAATAGATAAATAGATAGATAGATAAAAAAAATAAAAATAAAAAATCGGCGGCGAGAGGTCACGGAAACGTTGCTTCTGTTTTTCTGGTGATGTAATAAACACCCACCTATTTTTTCACAAGTTTGTGTTCTGCTGAATTCTTGGATTTCTAGATAGATAGATAGATAGATATGAGATAGATGGATAGATAGATATATAGATAGATAGATAGATAGATATGAGATATATACAGTGGGGATCAAAAGTTTGTCCACCCCAGGTAAAAACGTGTATTAATGTGCATAAAGAAACCAAGGAAAGATGGAAAAATCTCCAAAAGGATCAAATTACAGATAAGACATTCTTATAATATGTCACCAAAAGTTACATTTTATTTCCATCATTTACACTTTCAAAATAACAGAAAACAAAAAAATGGCGTCTGCCAAAGTTTGTGCACCCTGCAGAGTTAATATCTTGTACGGCCCCCTTTGGCAAGTATCACAGCTTGTAAACACTTTTTGTAGCCAGCCAAGAGTCTTTCAATTCTTGTTTGAGGTATCTTTACCCATTCTTCCTTACAAAAGTCTTCCAGTTCTTTGAGATTTCTGGGCTGTCTGTCACACACTGCTCTTTTAAGGTCTATCCATAGATTTTCAATTATGTTGAGGTCAGGAGATTGTGAAGGCCATGACAAAACCTTCAGTTTACGCCTCTTGATGTAATCCCCCGTGGATTTTGAGGTGTGTTTAGAATCATTATCCATTTGTAGAAGCCATCCTCTCTTTAACTTCATCTTTTTCACAGATGGCATCAAGTTAGCATCCAAAATTTGCTGAAAATTTTTTTGAATCAATTTTTCTTTCTACTCGTGAGATGTTCCCTGTGCCACTGGCGGCAATAAAACCCCAAAGCATGATTGATCCACCCCCATGCTTAACAGTTGGACAGAGGTTCTTTTCATTAAATGCTGTTCCCCTTCTTCTCCAAACGTACCTTTGCTCATTCCTACCAAAAAGTTGAATTTTAACCTCATCGGTCCACAGAACTTGTTTCCAAAATGCATCAGGCTTGTCTATATGTTCATTTGCAAAGTTCATACGCTGATTTTTGTGGTGAGGACGTAGAAGCAGTGGTGTCTCCAGCTTTCATATTTTGGGGGGGCACACTGGGGGCCAGGACAAAAGTAGGGGGGGGGGCAATTATAACAACACCACATTTATACATTGCACGTGCAAATTATATCCAAGCCAAGGGCAGCATCGGGGGACCATCAAGATCTCATTGACTTCAAAGGCAGCTTCAGCATGTGTCTACGTGGAGAAGAAGTGATGTCACTTATTTTTTGGCCAGTTCCCTGTCAAACATTAACATAAGTAATATATGTGTAGATAGAAGCGTGCGGGCACTACCTGTATTGTGTGGTTCACAAAAAATATGTTTGTCCTATAATCCAGACTGTAAAGTATCAGACAGTACAGGCTTGTAATATGGTGGTGCTCATGTAATATAGGTAAAGACAGTTCATCCAATCGCAATGATGTAGAAAAATTGCAGGCAACTCACCAATCTTTTGCAAGACTTCATGCTTAAGGGTGCATTCCCACGTGGCGTATATTTTGCTGCGTATTTGCTGCGTATTTTCCTACCCATTGACTTCAACAGGGAAAATAAAATACGCAGCAGCAAATACGCAGCAAATACGCCGTGTGGGAGCATACCCTTAATTCCAGGGTGTGCAGGCAAAGCGTCTCCATGCCGCACCGGTGAGCTAGACGCTAGTGTGAACAATGACCTGTATACTGAGACTAATATTACAAATAATACCAGTATACAAGGAGGAATATTATCACCATACATATTACCATCATACTGTAACTGACCAAATCCTGTATACTGAGACCAATATTACCATGATACCAGTATACAAGGAGGAATATTATCATCATATATATATTACTATCATACTGTTACTGACCATATCCTGTATACTGAGACCAATATTACCAATAATACCAGTATACAAGGAGGAAATATTGTCATTATACATATTATGGTCATACTGTTACTGACACCAATATTACTGATAATACCAGTACAAAAAAATAAAAATGGTCAGCACCTCCAGACAAAAGGTGTTTACTGTTAGTTGTGTGCGTTACTAGCAAGAAACAAATAATACTACCACACCATGACCACCACTACCATTGTGACTGACTAATGACCGACGAACACCAATTGTTACTGTATAAAATTCATTTTACAATTACCAATACTCCCACATACACTGGCCTTATAGTGGTAGATACCAGCTGTACACATCACAGTGTGTATTATCCCTGTACTGTGACATCACTGTGTATTATCCCTGTACTGTGACATCACTGTGTATTATTCCTGTACTGTGACATGACTGTGTATTATCCCTGTACTGTGACATCACTGTGTATTATCCCTGTACTGTGACATCACTGTGTATATTATCTCTGTACTGTGACATCACTGTCTATTATCCCTGTACTGTGACATCACTGTGTATTATCCCTGTACTGTGACATCACTGTGTATTATCCCTGTACTGTGACATCACTGTGTATTATCCCTGTACTGTGACATCACTGTGTATATTATTTCTGTACTGTGACATCACTGTGTATTATCCCTGTACTGTGACATCACTGTGTATTATCCCTGTACTGTGACATCACTGTGTATTATCCCTGTACTGTGACATCACTGTGTATATTATCTCTGTACTGTGACATCACTGTCTATTATCCCTGTACTGTGACATCACTGTGTATTATCCCTGTACTGTGACATCACTGTGTATTATCCCTGTACTGTGACATCACTGTGTGCATTATCCCTGTACTGTGACATCACTGTGTATTATCTCTGTACTGTGACATCACTGTCTATTATCCCTGTACTGTGACATCACTGTGTATTATCCCTGTACTGTGACATCACTGTGTGTATTATCCCTGTACTGTGACATCACTGTGTATTATCCCTGTACTGTGACATCACTGTGTATATTATCTCTGAACTATAACATCACTGTACTGTGTACTGTATAGTCTATGCACATGATGGAATAAACCACCATTTTCTGCAAACTTGTGGCATGCTGCATCATATTGTTATTTATCTATCTATCTTTCTATATCCTATCTATCTATATCATATCAATCTATCTATCTCATATCTATCTATCTATCTTTCTATCTATCTCATATCTATCTATATATCCATCTATTTATGTATCTATCTATCTATATATCTATCTATCTTTCATCTATCTCTCATCTATCTGAGATAGATATGAGATAGATAGATAGATAGATAGATAGATAAATAGAAAGATAGATAGATACATAAATAGATGGATAGATAGATAGATATGAGATAGATATGATATAGATAGATAGATAGATAGATAGATAGATAGATAGATAGATAGATAGATAGATAGATAGATATGAGATAGATATGAGATAGATAGGAGATAGATGGATGGATAGATAGATAGATAATAGATGAGAGATAGATAGATGATTGATAGATAGATCAGTGTTTCCCAACTAGGGGGGCCTCCAGCTGTTGCAAAACTACAACTCCCAGTATGCTCATAAAGCCAAAGGAATGCTGGGAGTTGTAGTTTTGCAACAGCTGGAGGCCCCCTGGTTGGGAAACTGATCTATCTATCTATCTTTCTCCTATCTATCTATATCATATAAATGTATCTATATCATATCCATCTATCTCATATCTATCTATCTATCTATCTATCTATTCTATCTCCTATCTATCTATCTATCTATCTATCTATCTTTCTATATCATATCTATGTATCTATCATCTATCTATCATCTATTTATGTATCTTTCTATATATCATCTCTCTATCTATATATCATCTATTTATCTATCTTTCTATCTATCTCATATCTATCTTTCTATCTATCTATCTATCTATCTATCTATCTATCTATATAATATATATATATATATATATATATATATATTTATGTATCCATCTATCTATCTATCTATCTCTCATATCTATCTATCTTTCATCTATCTATCTCTCATCTATCTGAGTTAGATAGATATGAGATAGATAGATATGAGAAAGATAGATAGGTATGAGATAGATAGATAGATATGAGATAGATAGATAGATAGATAGATAGGAGATAAATATGAGATAGATAGATAGGAAATAGATAGATAGACAGATAGGAGATTGATAGATAGATAGATCAGTGTTTCCCAACCTGGGAGCCTCCAGCTGTTGCAAAACTACAACTCCCAGTATGCTCATAAAGCCAAAGGAATGCTGGGAGTTGTAGTTTTGCAACAGCTGGAGGCCCCCTGGTTGGGAAACACTGAACTACCTCCCACTGTCTCCCTAACTACAACTTCCCCCATCTCCTCCAAGCAAGTTACTTACTTTAAAAGGGAAGCATGAGCAGTGGGCAGTGGGCAGGTAAGTCTTCCATACTGGTGGTGTCGGGGCCTGTATACACACAGCGGGCCTGCTCCACAAGGTCCTGCATACAGGGGAGTAAGAGAGGAGCTTCCTGTCTGCTCTTCCCAGTCTGCATAGCGCGGCCCCTGCGTGGTGACAGAGCTGCTGGCTGAGGATTTATTATAAGAAAGGATGGCGGAGTAGATGGCTCCGGGGGGCGGGGAGTGCAGCGGGGGCTTGGGACCCTTACTGGTGAACTAGCTGTACCCCCCTGATGGCCATGAGAGCTGCTAGTGACCTACTGCTGCTAGAGGGGGCACAAGGGGGGGCCAATCATGATATAGGGGGGGCCGTGGCCCCCTCTGTCCCCCCCCTAGAGACGCCACTGCGTAGAAGAGGTTTTCTTCTGATGACTCTTCCATGAAGACCATATTTGTACAAGTATCTCTTTATAGTGGAATAGTGTACACAACTCCTGTGTCTGCCAGATCTTTCTGGTGGGATTGTGCAGTCAAACGTGGGTTTTGAATTGTTTTTCTCACAATCCTGCGAGCTGTTCTGGATGATATTTTTCTTGGTCTTCCAGATCTTGCTTTAACTTCCACTGTTTCTGATTACTGACATTTCTTAATTACATTCCGAACAGAGGATATAGACATCTGAAAACCTTTTGCTATCTTCTTATAGCCTTCTCCAGCTTTGTAAGTGTCAACTATTTTCAGTTTCAGATTTCTAGACAACTGCTTAGAAGAACCCATGGTGCTGATTGTTGGGGCAAGGTCAGATGAGTCTGGGCATTTAAAACCTTTGCGATTGACATCACCTGTTCTTCCTAGATGATGATTGAGAACAATCCATGACACTGGCAGGTCTCAGCTTTGCAAAGGGGGCAGTGCATGCTATAAATTCTGCAGGGTGCCCAAACTTTTGCAGACGCCATTTTTTTGTTTCCTGTTAATTTGAAAGTGTAAGTGATGGAAATAAAATGTACCTTTTGTTGACACATTATAAGAATGTCTAATCTGTAATTTGATGCCTTTTGGAGATTTTTCAATCTTTCCTTGGCTTCTTTATGCACATTAATATTTTTACCTGGGGTGCCCAAACTTTTGATTCCCACTGTAGATAGATATGAGAGAGATAGCTAGTTAGATTTAGATTAGCTAGTTAGATAGAGTAGATTTCTATCAATTAATATGATAAGTAACACTAAAGTTTTCCTATTCTGATTCATTATGATGTCATATACTTATTTCCATCCTTAATATCTTTTTATCTTTTTCTCGTCCAATCTCAGTTTCTTCCTTAGTTTTTTCTTCAATTATCTTTTCTTCTCGGAATAAAGAGAACAGAACATCCAACATTAATGAAGATGTGAAATAATTCCGAGCTTCAGACGGGCTAGAAAATCTGCAATAATGTGTTAATAATTATTTCTTCCATTCGGCAGGAATTTCCTCAATCTAATGAAGTAAAATATGTTTTTCTATATTATTATTAAAGGAGAAGTTTTACACATTTCGGTGGCAGGGAGATTATGTGCAGTGATACCGTCTTAGCCGAGATACTGAATCCAATCAATTCCTGTGATATCTAACCATCCGAAGCCTCATGCACTAATTTGGATGTATTGCTGCAAACTCATCTACATTCCCGCTATTTAAAAAACTTTAAAAAGTTATAAAACTATTTTAACCCCCCATTAAAGGGGCCATCCAAGGAAATAAAGAAAATCCATTAGAAGCTTTAAATGTTTATAAAATCCTTTGGCGAACTATCAAAAGCTGATACTTTGCTGATCTTTTCAGAACTTATAGTCTACTGGTCTCTCCAGAGACAATATGTAATGGTAACGCTAGAGCCGATACTCTGCAGGTCTCTCAAGAGCTCGTACTCTTATGGTCTATCCAGTGATTATACTCTGATGGTTTATCCAGTGATGATACTCTGATGGTCTATCCAGTGATGATACTCTGATGGTCTATCCAGTGATGATACTCTGATGGTCTATCCAGTGATGATGGTCTATCCAGTGATGATACTCTGATGGTCTATCCAGTGATGATACTCTGATGGTCTATCCAGTGACAATACTCTGATGGTCTATCCAGGGACTATACTCTGATGGCCTATCCAGTGATGATACTCTGATGGTCTATCCAGTGATGATACTCTGATGGTTTATCCAGTGACAATACTCTGATGGTCTATCCAGTGATGATACTCTGATGGTCTATACAGTGATGATACTCTGATGGTGTCACGGCCCGCTCCGTGTCCCGGTATCCTGCACGGGGCCGTCTGCGCCTCTCCCCTCGCTCCTGTGTGCCCGTGCCCCGGCATTCTTCTCCCCGCCACTTACCTTCTTCCTCCGTCTCTCCAGCTGGGCAGCATCCTCGTCCCGCTCGCACGGGAGCCGCGTCCGTGGGCTTCTCTCGGCGCGTCTCCCGTGCTTCCTCCTGCAGTGCTGGTGCGCGCGCGTCTCTCCCCCAGGGCGCGCGCGCGCCACTCTGTGAGATTTAAAGAGACAGTACCCTTTCTATTTGTCACTTGTTGGTCCCACCTTATTTAAGCACCTCACTTCCCTTGTTCCCTGCCGGATCTTTGTGCTATTGCCCTAGAGAAAGCGTACCACTACTTTGACTACCTGTGCTACCTGACCTTTAAGCTACGTCCCCCACTTCGTACCTTGCCGCCTGCCCTTGACCTTCTGTTACGTTCCTGACCACGCACCCAGTCTCCAGCCTCTGACCTTAGCCCTACCTTCAGCCCGACAGCTTGCCCGCTCCCTACCTCCCAGTTACCCCTCTCTGTGCCAAGTACCACCTCGGCCGCCCGCGTGGTCGAGTCGTACCAGCGGAAGCGACCTGGACGTCGCCTGCCGCAGCAAGTCCATCCTGCTTCGCGGCGGGCTCTGGTGAAGACCAGCGGCGTCTTAGATTCCGCTCCCTGGTGCGGCTCTCTACATCTGCCACGCGGTGCTCAGCGGATCCACCTCCAGTCTTCTCCGGTGAGTGTTACAGCAAGATCCGGCCATGGATCCCGCCAAGGTGCCTCTTCCCAGCATCGCGGATCTCTCTACTGTGGTGGCTCAGCAGTCCCAGCAGTTGGCACAGCAGGCTCAACAACTGAACCAATTATCCGCCATGATGGAGCAGCTCCTCACCATGCAGCAGCAGCAGCTTCAGCAGCCGCAGCCACGGCAACCCGTTCCCGAGCCTGCTCCTGGACCTGAGCCTCCAGCTTCTGCTCTCGGTCCCAAGTTGCGACTCTCCCTGCCCAACAAGTTTGAGGGTGACTCCAAGGCGTGCAGGGGTTTTGTGTCCCAATGCTCCATGCATATAGAATTAATGGCAGATCAGTTCCGTTCGGAACGGGCCAAGGTGGCCTTCGTCCTCAGTCTTCTTTCTGGAAGAGCCTTGGCCTGGGCCACCCCTCTTTGGGACAAAGGCGACCCTATTACATCGGACCTGCAAACCTTTCTTACCGAGTTCCGGAGCGCCTTCGAGGAACCTGCCCGAGCCTCTTCCGCCGAGTCTGCCCTCTTGAACCTTTGTCAGGGAGATTCGTCAGTCGGTGATTACGCCATCCAGTTTCGCACCCTAGCGTCTGAACTGGACTGGAATGAACCGGCACTGTGTGCCACCTTCAAGAAGGGCCTGTCTAGTAGGGTCAAGGATGCCCTGGCCACTCGTGACCCCCCCTCTTCTCTTCAGGATTTAATCCATTTGGCTACCCGCATCGATGTCCGTTTTGCGGAGAGGCAAGGGGAACTCCGCCAGGAGCGTCAGCAGCCAAGACCACGTCGCTTCCCTAGGCTGGCTCCGGTATTACAACACCCACCGGAGGCCCCCTCATCTTCTGTTGTTGACGAGCCCATGCAAGTGGACCGGGCCGTCTTACCCCTCAGGAAAGAACCCGTCGCAGGGAGGAGAATCTTTGCCTTTACTGTGCCAGCCCAGAACACTTCTTGAATCGTTGCCCTCTCCGTCCTCCTCGCCAGGGAAACGCTCACACCTAGGAGACGTAGGAGAGGCGACCCTAGGTGAGAGGAACTCCTCTCCCCGCTTGAATATCCCAGTTCAGATCACTTCTTCGGGTAATACCTTTTCTGTTTCCGCTCTTGTGGACTCTGGTTCTGCCGGCAATTTTCTTTCCGCTCACCTAGTTTCTAAGTACCGCCTTCCTGTCTCTCAGCTCACTAAACCCTTGTACATATCTTCCATCAGTGGGGAGTGCCTTAATACCGCAGTGCTTGAGGTGACTGCTCCACTCGAGATGCAGATTGGGGTCTTTCATAAGGAAAGGATCGTCTTCTACGTTCTACCTCACTGCACTTCTGATGCTCTCCTGGGTCTTCCTTGGTTGCAGCTTCATGCCCCACTCTTGGACTGGCGCTCCGGAGAGGTTACTCGTTGGGGTCCGGATTGCCACAACCGTTGCCTGAAATCGGTTCAACCTAGATTCCCTCCTCCCACTTCTGTCTTACCTGGCCTTCCTGTCCACTATCGTGAATTTGCCGACGTTTTTTCTGAGCAGCAAGCGGAGTGTCTACCTCCTCACCGTCCCTATGACTGCCCTATCGACCTCCTGCCAGGCACCTCTCCTCCTCGGGGTAGGATTTATCCACTGTCCGCGCCCGAGACCAAGGCCATGTCGGATTATATCCGGGAGAACTTACAGAGGGGATTCATCCGAAAATCTTCCTCCCCTGCGGGAGCCGGCTTCTTCTTTGTGGAAAAGAAGGACGGTTCGCTACGCCCCTGTATTGATTATCGAGGGTTGAATAAGATCACTATTAAGAATCGGTATCCTCTTCCACTAATTTCCGAGCTCTTTGATCGCTTACGCGGAGCTAAGATCTTCTCGAAGTTGGATCTTCGAGGTGCCTATAACTTGATTAGGATCAGAAAGGGGGACGAATGGAAGACTGCATTCAATACCCGAGATGGACACTATGAATATCTTGTTATGCCTTTCGGCCTGTGTAACGCACCAGCAGTTTTTCAGGAATTCGTCAACGACATTTTCCGGGATCTCCTGTACTCCTGTGTTGTCGTCTATCTCGACGACATTCTCATCTTCTCCCCCAGTTTAGAGGTTCACCGGACCCAAGTACGCCAAGTTCTTTGTCGCCTGAGAAGCAACCATCTTTATGCCAAACTCGAAAAGTGCCTCTTTGAGAAGACCAGCCTCCCATTTCTTGGTTATGTCATCTCTAGCCAAGGGCTTCGCATGGACCCAAATAAATTGTCCGCTGTTCTGAACTGGCCTCAGCCTTCTGGATTAAAAGCTATTCAGCGCTTTTTGGGCTTTGCCAACTATTATCGGCAGTTCATCTCACATTACTCTACGCTAGTAGCACCCCTTGTGGCTTTGACTAAAAAGGGAGCGGACCCCAAGTCTTGGCCTCCCCCTGCCGTGGAAGCCTTCTCCCAACTCAAGTCTGCCTTTGCTTCTGCTCCGGTCTTGACACGCCCCGACCCAGACAAATCTTTTTCCCTGGAGGTGGACGCCTCCTCCGTGGGAGCTGGAGCAGTCTTAATGCAGCAATCCACCAAGGGCAAAATGTCCACCTGCGCTTTCTTTTCTAAGACCTTTTCTCCAGCAGAAAGAAATTATACCATCGGGGACAAGGAGCTCTTGGCTATTAAATTAGCTCTGGAGGAGTGGCGTCATTGGTTGGAGGGGACAGTCCTCCCTATTGCCATTTATACTGATCACAAGAATCTCCTTTACCTGCAAACCGCGCAACGGCTGAACCCCCGACAGGCCAGGTGGTCTCTGTTCTTCTCTCGTTTTAACTTCCAGATCCACTTCCGTCCAGCCCATAAGAATATCAGAGCTGATGCTCTCTCCAGGGCCTCTGATGTTACGGGACTAGACTCGCAGCCTCAGCACATCATTCCTCCTGACCGCCTCATTCCTTCAGCACCGGCTTCCCTTCTTCAGGTACCTCCTGGGAAGACCTTTGTACCTCCTCACCTGAGAACCAAGATCTTGAACTGGGGCCACTCCTCCTTCCTAGCAGGACATTCGGGGATCCAGAACTCCATCTCCCTCATTTCCCGTCACTACTGGTGGCCCAGCCTACCCCGCGATGTCTCCGATTTTGTTCGTGCTTGTGTCATCTGTGCCCGGAATAAAACTTCTCGCCAGAGACCGGCTGGCTTACTGCAACCACTTCCCATTCCGGAATCTCCTTGGGACCATATTGCCATGGATTTTATCACGGACTTGCCACCGTCCTCCAATTGCACTGTAATCTGGGTTGTAGTGGACAGATTCTCTAAAATGGCCCACTTTATCCCGCTCCCCAGTCTACCATCCGCAACCCAACTAGCAAGTTTGTTTTTCCGTCACATCTTCCGGCTCCATGGTCTCCCTCTCCATATTGTGTCTGACAGGGGGGTGCAATTTGTCTCAAAGTTCTGGCGTGCTCTGTGTAATCGCCTCAAAGTCAAGCTGGATTTCTCCTCTGCGTACCACCCTCAAACCAATGGTCAAGCAGAAAGAGTGAACCAGACCCTTGGTACCTATCTTCGTCACTTCGTCTCTGCACGACAAGATGATTGGTCCTCTCTTCTACCCTGGGCCGAATTTTCTTATAATCACCATGACTCTGGTTCTTCTGGCAACTCCCCGTTCTTCATTGTCTATGGACACCATCCCCGCCCTCCTCTCCCACTGCCCATCTCCTCCGAGGTCCCTGCGGCTGATTCCCTGGTTCGAGATTTCCAGGCCATTTGGAAAGACACCCAACGTTCATTAACCCATGCTTCCTCCCGTATGAAACTCCAGGCTGACAAGAAGAGAAGACCTCCACCAATTTTCCATCCCGGTGACAAGGTGTGGCTTTCCGCCAAGCATGTTCGCCTTAAGCAGCCCAGTTATAAACTAGGACCCCGTTTTCTAGGCCCATTCAAGGTTCTTCGTCAAATTAACCCGGTGGCCTACAAGCTGCTCCTGCCTTGTTCCCTTCGCATCCCTAACACCTTCCATGTCTCCCTCCTCAAACCATTGGTCTTGAATCGATTTTCCACCAAGTCTTGTATTCCATCTCCAATCTCTGGTGCCTCCGACATTTTTGAAGTGCAACAAATTCTTGCCTCCAAACTCTCCAGAGGTAGACGGTTCTTTTTGGTTGACTGGAAGGGATTTGGTCCTGAGGAGAGGTCGTGGGAACCCGAGGAGAATATCCTGGACAAGAACTTAATCCAGAAGTTCCTGCAACTCAAAAGGAAGAGGGGGCCAAAGGGGGGGGGTACTGTCACGGCCCGCTCCGTGTCCCGGTATCCTGCACGGGGCCGTCTGCGCCTCTCCCCTCGCTCCTGTGTGCCCGTGCCCCGGCATTCTTCTCCCCGCCACTTACCTTCTTCCTCCGTCTCTCCAGCTGGGCAGCATCCTCGTCCCGCTCGCACGGGAGCCGCGTCCGTGGGCTTCTCTCGGCGCGTCTCCCGTGCTTCCTCCTGCAGTGCTGGTGCGCGCGCGTCTCTCCCCCAGGGCGCGCGCGCGCCACTCTGTGAGATTTAAAGAGACAGTACCCTTTCTATTTGTCACTTGTTGGTCCCACCTTATTTAAGCACCTCACTTCCCTTGTTCCCTGCCGGATCTTTGTGCTATTGCCCTAGAGAAAGCGTACCACTACTTTGACTACCTGTGCTACCTGACCTTTAAGCTACGTCCCCCACTTCGTACCTTGCCGCCTGCCCTTGACCTTCTGTTACGTTCCTGACCACGCACCCAGTCTCCAGCCTCTGACCTTAGCCCTACCTTCAGCCCGACAGCTTGCCCGCTCCCTACCTCCCAGTTACCCCTCTCTGTGCCAAGTACCACCTCGGCCGCCCGCGTGGTCGAGTCGTACCAGCGGAAGCGACCTGGACGTCGCCTGCCGCAGCAAGTCCATCCTGCTTCGCGGCGGGCTCTGGTGAAGACCAGCGGCGTCTTAGATTCCGCTCCCTGGTGCGGCTCTCTACATCTGCCACGCGGTGCTCAGCGGATCCACCTCCAGTCTTCTCCGGTGAGTGTTACAGATGGTATATCCAGTGATGATACTCTAATGGTCAATCCAGTGACAATACTCTGATGGTCTATCCAGTGACTACACTCTAATGGTTTATCCAGTGATGATACTCTGATGGTCTATCCAGTAACTATACTCTGATGGTCTATCCAGTGATGATACTCTGATGGTCTATCCAGTGACTATCCTTTGAGGGTTTATCCAGTGATGATACTCTGATGGTCTATCCAGTGATGATACTCTGATGGACTATCCAGTGACAATACTCTGATGGTCTATCCAGTGATGATACTCTGATGGTCTATCCAGTGATGATACTCTGATGGTTTATTCAGTGACAATACTCTCATGGTCTATCCAGTGATGATACTCTGATGGTCTTTCCAGTGATGATACTCTGATGGTTTATCCAGTGACAATACTTTGATGGTCTATCCAGTGACTATACTCTGATGGTCTATCCAGTGAAAATACTCTGATGGACTATCCAGTGACAATACTCTGATGGTCTGTCCAGTGATGATACTCTGATGGTCTATCCAGTGACTATACTCTGATGGTCTATCCAGTGACTATACTTTGATGGTTTATCCAGTTATGATACTCTGATGGTCTATCCAGTGATGATACTGTGATGGTCTATCCAGTGATGATAATCTGATGGTCTATCCTGTGACTATACTCTGATGGTATATCTAGTGATGATACTCCGATGGTCTATACAGTGATGATTCTCCGATGGTCTATACAGTGACTATACTCTGATGGTCTATCCAGTGATTATACTCTGATGGTATATCCAGTGATGATACTCTGATGGTCTATCCAGTGACTATACTCTAATGGTTTATCCAGTGATGATACTCTGATGGTCTATCCAGTGACAATACTCTAATGGTTTATCCAGTGATGATACTCTGATGGTTTATCCAGTGATGGTACTCAAATGGTCTATCCAGTGATGATACTCTGATGGTCTATCCAGTGATGATACTCTGATGGTCTATCCAATTATGATACTCTGATGGTCTATCCAGTGATGATACTCTGATGGTCTATCCAATTATGATACTCTGATGGTCTATCCAGTGATGATACTCTGATGGTCTATCCAATTATGATACTCTGATGGTCTATCCAGTGATGATACTCTGATGGTCTATCCAGTGACAATACTCTGATGGTCTATCCAGTGATGATACTCTGATGGTCTATCCAATTATGATACTCTGATGGTCTATCCAGTGATGATACTCTGATGGTTTATGCAATGATGATACTCTGATGGTTTATCCAGTGATGATACTCTGATGGTCTATCCAGTGACCATACTCTGATGGTCTATCTAGTGATGATACTCTGATGGTCTATCCAATTATGATACTCTGATGGTCTATCCAGTGATGATACTCTGATGGTTTATCCAATGATGATACTCTGATGGTCTATCCAGTGATGATACTCTGATGGTCTATCCAGTGACCATACTCTGATGGTCTATCTAGTGATGATACTCTGATGTTATATCCAACTATGATACTCTGATGGTCTATCCAGTGATGATACTCTGATGGTTTATCCAATGATGATACTCTGATGGTCTATCCAATTATGATACTCTGATGGTCTATCCAGTGATGATACTCTGATGGTCTATCCAGTGATGATACTCTGATGTTCTATCCAATTATGATACTCTGATGGTTTATCCAGTGATGATACTCTGATGGTCTGTCCAGTGACAATACCCTGATGGTCTATCCAGTTATGATACTCTGATGTCTATCCTGTGACTATACTCTAATGGTTTATCCAGTGATGATACTCTGATGGTCTATCCAATTATGATACTCTGATGGTCTATCCAGTGATGATACTCTGATGGTCTATCCAATTATGATACTCTGATGGTCTATCCAGTGATGATACTCTGATGGTTTATCCAATGATGATACTCTGATGGTTTATCCAGTGATGATACTCTGACGGTCTATCCAGTGATGATACTCTGATTGTCTATCCAGTGACAATACCCTGATGGTCTATCCAGTGATGATACTCTGATGGTCTATTCTGTGACTATACTCCGATGGTTTATCCAGTGAGGATACTCTGATGGTCTATCCAGTGATGATGGTCTATCCAGTGACTATACTCCGATGGTTTATCCAGTGACAATACTCTGATGGTCTATCCAATTATCATACTCTGATGGTCTATCCAGTGATGATACTCTGATGGTCTATCCAGGGACTATATTCTGATGGTCTATCTAGTGATGATTTTCTGTTGGTTTATCCAGTGATGATACTCTGATGGTCTATCCAGTGATGATACTCTGATGGTCTATCCTGTGACTATACTCCGATGGTTTATCCAGTGACAATACTCTGATGGTCTATCCAATTATCATACTCTGATGGTCTATCCAGTGATGATACTCTGATGGTCTATCCAGGGACTATATTCTGATGGTCTATCTAGTGATGATTTTCTGTTGGTTTATCCAGTGATGATACTCTGATGGTCTATCCAGTGATGATACTCTGATGGTCTATCCAGTGATGATACTCTGATGGTCTATCCAGTGACAATACTCTCATGGTCTATCCAGTGACGATACTCTGCAGGTCTCTCAAGAGCTCATACTCTGATTGTCTATCCAGTGACAATACCCTGATGGTATATCCAGTGATGATACTCTAATTGTCTATCCTGTGACTATATTCCAATGGTTTATCCAGTGAGAATACTCTGATGGTCTATCCAGTGATGATACTCTGATGGTCTATCCAGTGACAATACTCTGATGGTCTATCCAGGGACTATACTCTGATGGCCTATCCAGTGATGATACTCTGATGGTCTATCCAGTGATGATACTCTGATGGTTTATCCAGTGACAATACTCTGATGGTCTATCCAGTGATGATACTCTGATGGTCTATACAGTGATGATACTCCGATGGTCTATCCAGTGACTATACTCTGATGGTATATCCAGTGATGATACTCTAATGGTCAATCCAGTGACAATACTCTGATGGTCTATCCAGTGACTACACTCTAATGGTTTATCCAGTGATGATACTCTGATGGTCTATCCAGTAACTATACTCTGATGGTCTATCCAGTGATGATACTCTGATGGTCTATCCAGTGACTATCCTTTGAGGGTTTATCCAGTGATGATACTCTGATGGTCTATCCAGTGATGATACTCTGATGGACTATCCAGTGACAATACTCTGATGGTCTATCCAGTGATGATACTCTGATGGTCTATCCAGTGATGATACTCTGATGGTTTATCCAGTGACAATACTCTCATGGTCTATCCAGTGATGATACTCTGATGGTCTTTCCAGTGATGATACTCTGATGGTTTATCCAGTGACAATACTTTGATGGTCTATCCAGTGACTATACTCTGATGGTCTATCCAGTGAAAATACTCTGATGGACTATCCAGTGACAATACTCTGATGGTCTGTCCAGTGATGATACTCTGATGGTCTATCCAGTGACTATACTCTGATGGTCTATCCAGTGACTATACTTTGATGGTTTATCCAGTTATGATACTCTGATGGTCTATCCAGTGATGATACTGTGATGGTCTATCCAGTGATGATAATCTGATGGTCTATCCTGTGACTATACTCTGATGGTATATCTAGTGATGATACTCCGATGGTCTATACAGTGATGATTCTCCGATGGTCTATACAGTGACTATACTCTGATGGTCTATCCAGTGATTATACTCTGATGGTATATCCAGTGATGATACTCTGATGGTCTATCCAGTGACTATACTCTAATGGTTTATCCAGTGATGATACTCTGATGGTCTATCCAGTGACAATACTCTAATGGTTTATCCAGTGATGATACTCTGATGGTTTATCCAGTGATGGTACTCAAATGGTCTATCCAGTGATGATACTCTGATGGTCTATCCAGTGATGATACTCTGATGGTCTATCCTATTATGATACTCTGATGGTCTATCCAGTGATGATACTCTGATGGTCTATCCAATTATGATACTCTGATGGTCTATCCAGTGATGATACTCTGATGGTCTATCCAATTATGATACTCTGATGGTCTATCCAGTGATGATACTCTGATGGTCTATCCAGTGACAATACTCTGATGGTCTATCCAGTGATGATACTCTGATGGTCTATCCAATTATGATACTCTGATGGTCTATCCAGTGATGATACTCTGATGGTTTATGCAATGATGATACTCTGATGGTTTATCCAGTGATGATACTCTGATGGTCTATCCAGTGACCATACTCTGATGGTCTATCTAGTGATGATACTCTGATGGTCTATCCAATTATGATACTCTGATGGTCTATCCAGTGATGATACTCTGATGGTTTATCCAATGATGATACTCTGATGGTCTATCCAGTGATGATACTCTGATGGTCTATCCAGTGACCATACTCTGATGGTCTATCTAGTGATGATACTCTGATGTTATATCCAACTATGATACTCTGATGGTCTATCCAGTGATGATACTCTGATGGTTTATCCAATGATGATACTCTGATGGTCTATCCAATTATGATACTCTGATGGTCTATCCAGTGATGATACTCTGATGGTCTATCCAGTGATGATACTCTGATGTTCTATCCAATTATGATACTCTGATGGTTTATCCAGTGATGATACTCTGATGGTCTGTCCAGTGACAATACCCTGATGGTCTATCCAGTTATGATACTCTGATGTCTATCCTGTGACTATACTCTAATGGTTTATCCAGTGATGATACTCTGATGGTCTATCCAATTATGATACTCTGATGGTCTATCCAGTGATGATACTCTGATGGTCTATCCAATTATGATACTCTGATGGTCTATCCAGTGATGATACTCTGATGGTTTATCCAATGATGATACTCTGACGGTCTATCCAGTGATGATACTCTGATTGTCTATCCAGTGACAATACCCTGATGGTCTATCCAGTGATGATACTCTGATGGTCTATTCTGTGACTATACTCCGATGGTTTATCCAGTGAGGATACTCTGATGGTCTATCCAGTGATGATGGTCTATCCAGTGACTATACTCCGATGGTTTATCCAGTGACAATACTCTGATGGTCTATCCAATTATCATACTCTGATGGTCTATCCAGTGATGATACTCTGATGGTCTATCCAGGGACTATATTCTGATGGTCTATCTAGTGATGATTTTCTGTTGGTTTATCCAGTGATGATACTCTGATGGTCTATCCAGTGATGATACTCTGATGGTCTATCCTGTGACTATACTCCGATGGTTTATCCAGTGACAATACTCTGATGGTCTATCCAATTATCATACTCTGATGGTCTATCCAGTGATGATACTCTGATGGTCTATCCAGGGACTATATTCTGATGGTCTATCTAGTGATGATTTTCTGTTGGTTTATCCAGTGATGATACTCTGATGGTCTATCCAGTGATGATACTCTGATGGTCTATCCAGTGATGATACTCTGATGGTCTATCCAGTGACAATACTCTCATGGTCTATCCAGTGACGATACTCTGCAGGTCTCTCAAGAGCTCATACTCTGATTGTCTATCCAGTGACAATACCCTGATGGTATATCCAGTGATGATACTCTAATTGTCTATCCTGTGACTATATTCCAATGGTTTATCCAGTGAGAATACTCTGATGGTCTATCCAATTATCATACTCTGATGGTCTATCCAGTGATGATACTCTGATAGTCTATCCTGTGATGATACTCTGATGGTCTATCCAGGGACTATATTCTGATGGTCTATCTAGTGATGATTTTCTGTTGGTTTATCCAGTGATGATACTCTGATGGTCTATCCAGTGATGATACTCTGATGGTCTATCCAGTGATGATACTCTGATGGTCTATCCAGTGATGATACTCTGATGGTCTATCCAGTGATGATACTCTGATGGTCTATACAGTGATGATACTCTAATGGTCTATCCAGTGACAATACTCTCATGGTCTATCCAGTGACGATACTCTGCAGGTCTCTCAAGAGCTCATACTCTGATGGTCTATCCAGTGATGATGATTTGTTGCTCTCTTGAGAGCCAATACTCTGCTGGTCTCTGAAGGGCTAATACTATCTTGATCTCCCCAGAGCTAATACTCTTCCAGACTCTCTAAAGCCAATACTCTGCTGGTCTCTCCAGAGCTGATGTTCTGCCAGACTCTCCAAAGCTAATGAAACTGCTGGTCCCTCCATAGCCAATACAAAGATGGACTCTCCAAAGCTGATAGTCTTTCAGACTCTTCAAAGTCGATACACTGCTGGTCTCTCCAGATCCAGAACTCTGCTGGTCCCTCAAGAGCTCATACTCTGATTTTCTATCAAGTGACAATACTCTGCTGGTCTCTCCAGAGTTGATATTCTGATGGTCTCTCAAGAGCAGATACTCTGCAGGTCTCTCAAGAACCAATATTGTGCTGGTCTCTTCAGAGCTAATACTCTGTTGGTCTCTCTAGAGCCGTTACTATGCAGGTCTTTCAAGAGCTCATAATCTGATGATCTATCCAGTGACTATATTCTTATGGTCTCTCAGGAACCGATACTTTGCTTCTCTGTTGAGAGACAATACTGTGCTTGTCTCTACATAGACAATACTCTGCTGGTCTCTTAAGAGCTAATACTATCTTGATCTCTCCAGAGCTAAAACTCTTCCGAACTCTCCAAAGCCGATATTCTGCTGGTCTCTTCAGAGCTAATACTTGTCCCATTTATTTTCTTTTTACACGTGGTTGTCTTGGATGAGCTAAGCCTGTGTAGACACACTACAGAAATTCCCCTCTAAATTATGCTGCCTGAATTCCTGCGTGGAGCAGCCTCTGCCTGAATCAGCACTTAATGGAAACAAGGGCAGAAAGTACCATCCCATTGACTGCAATGCAGGTCCAGGCGGATTCCAGTCTAAGATTAAAAATTTTCGTTATTTTGGAGGAACCTTAATCTGATTCTGAAGATCCCTTTATTGAATGTCTATAGTGTTCAGTGCAGCCGTATCCCATTGGAAACAATAGAAGGCTGCAGCAGAATTGTACTCGGAGTAATTCTAAGGGGTTTTCTGTAATGTGTAAAGGCCCTTAGGCATCTTTATTTCTAGAGAAAAATTATGTAGTCATGTGAAATATGGAATTAGAAGAGCCATATGACTCAAAGGGGTACTTCGCCCCTAGACATCTTATCCCCTATCCTTTCAATAAGATGTCTGATAGCGGGGATCCCACCACTGGGGACCCCTATGATCTTGGCTGCGGCATCCCAGACATCCAGTGCATGGAGCGAACTTCGCTCCTTGCCGGATGACCGGCGATGTGGGGTGGAGGTTTGTGACATCACGGTCACGGCCTCTCAATGCAAGTCTATGAGAGGGGGCGTGACAGCAGTCGAGCCCCGTCCCATAGACTTACATTGAGGGGGCATGGCTGCGACATCACAAGTGGGGCGTGGCCATAATGTCACTAGCCTATGGCTTTGCACTCAATGCTCTAAATGAATGTCGAGTGCAGCAGGGAGATCGTGGGGGTCCCCAGTGGAGGGACTCCAGCGAACAGACATCTTATCCCCAATACTTAGGATAGAGGCTAAGATGTCTAGGGACAAAGTACCACTTTAAATATCCTATATGAAGGCTCAGTACAGCTGTGCGCTGCCATATGTCACTTGAAGCCTTATATAGACAGAGCAGAACATGGAAATTGTAATAAGCCTCTATAGACACAGAATTGTGACACATATTCCTATAAATTTTTTATTTTTTATTGTCGGTAGCTTATGCGCGACTCTTAACAGAAATCATCTTTGTCATTCCAAGGCAGATATTAATCTGATTAATGTGTATGAGGACGAGCCCTACAGCTGAGCAGGCATGGCATCCATCTCCAACAGCTGGATTCATGCCGAGCCCAGAGAGCGCGGCATACATGAAGATGGTAATTCCGCGCAAATGAGTGAACTGTAGCATAAAAGGAATGTACAATAACTATAATTACGCTTTGTTTTATGGCATGTGTATATTTACAGGAACAGAACATATCTTGTACGGCTGACACAAGAGGCATCTTATACATTATGGACTGGAACTATTAATTATTCTAGTCATCTTTGCCACTGATCAGCTCTAAATATGGCTTCTCTACCGCACTAACAGCAGCATGGGGATGTATTGGGCCTATCCAAATTATTTGCATTTTTGCAGGAGCGAATCTTGAATCCCATAGACTCCAGGGCAAATTTTGTACATGGGTCCCTATCGTCCCTTCTACATGCTTTGGGTAAAAATGCCCTAGAGCCATTGGTGAACCAAATCTATGGACTGTATACCTCAGTATTAGGAATATTATCACCATACATCTTACCATCATACTGTTACTGACCAAATCCAGTATACTGAGACCAATATTACCAATAATACCAGTACATAAGAATAAAACAAGACTTCAGGGAGAAATGAGGATTTTCGGCGCTGACCATAGAGAAGGTATCGGAGCCCAGGTAAAAGAAGGAGGTTTATTAGCAATGCGTTTCACCGCGCTTGCGCGGCTTCATCAGGCTTAATACACGGCAGTTTTACCAGGGTTATATACCCCCACGGGATTAACCCATGAAGTGCATAATTAAAATATATTCCAAACCACAATAAATGGACAATGTAAAATGTGTAAATAGCAATGATCATACATGTACAATTATAACACTCAGCACTGATCTTAATAAAATATTATATAAATTACAACTATAAAATTAAGGAGACATATATAAAGATAATAAAAAAGCAAATAACCGCATGGTGTGAGTTGGTGGTAAATAAGAACAAGGTTCCAATAGGGCGAATCCAATTTAACCAGATGGTTGATAGAATGAGCTGCATGATTCATACAGAGAACATCAAATAGAGGAAAAACATTTTTATAGAAGCTTAGCAAAAAACTTACAGTCTGAACAGGTTCCAAAAATAATAAAAAGATATTAAAATAATAAAAATAATAATAATAATAATATGCACAGTCTGAATGAGAAATAGAAGAAGATTCGATATAGAAAAAATATTAAAAAAAATTATAAAAACGAATGATAAAGTCAATGAGTATTTTCAATTGTCTCATTCAAACCGTGCGGAAATAAAGCTACCAACTTATGAATCCAAAAACTCTCACGGTTAATTAAACGTTGAAATCTATTGGAAATACCTTTCGGAACCGATTCCAAAATAATCAAATTTAAAGAATCTATACAACTATTGTGTTTTAATAAAAAAAAATGTTTAGAAACGCTGTGCAGCATATACCCATGTCTGATATTCCATCTGTGGCGATTCATACGGGCCCGAACTGTTTGTACAGTGCGGCCCACATATTGTAAACCGCACTGACAAGACAGTAAATATATGGCAAAATTAGTGTTGCAGGTGAGATTACCTTTGACTTTGTATTCTTTATGTGTATGCGCTGATTTGAATACAGTTGTAGATTTAATTAAATCCCAGCACATGCAGCGAGACCTGCCGCATGGAGAGCTGATGACAGCCGTCTGAACTGTGTCCATAACTCTAGGTTTCAATTTACCAGGGGCAATCAGATTCTGTAAATTACGGGATCTTCTAAATGTGATGTTAGGAGTAGTAGGGAGGAAATTTTTAAGTATTGGATCATTACACAAAATAGGCCAATGTTTGGATAGTATTTTTTTAATGTTAATGGCTTCGTTATTGAAATTAGTAATAAAATTATATTTGTGATTGAATGTTTTAAAAGGTGACGCATTATTTGTGGCCGGTGACTTAGGCGTGAACAATTCTAATTGTGTTTTTCCTTTTACTTTTTTATAGGTATCAGAGAGCAATTTATTGGGGTAACCTTTTTTCTCGAAAACGCCCCCTAAGGACAGCAGCCTGTGCATCAAAACTGTCATCTGATGTACAGTTCTTTCTGACGCGCAGGTACTGTCCATTAGGGACACCGCGGAGCCAGATGGGATAATGTGCACATTCATAGCTAAGAAAGCTATTAATGTCAACTTTAAAAAAAAAAAAAGGTTTGGTACTTATGTGTCCCAGATCTGATCTGGATATTTTCAGATCCAAAAATTGGATTACGTGGGTATGCAATATTCAACCCATGTAATCCAATTTTTGGATCTGGAAATATCCAGATCAGATCTGGGACACATAAGTACCAAAACTTTTTTTTTTAAAGTTGACATTAATAGCTTTCTTAGCTATGAAAGTGCACATTATCCCATCTGGCTCCACGGTGTCCCTTATGGACAGTACCTGCGCGTCAGAAAGAACTGTACATCAGATGACAGTTTTGATGCGCAGGCTGCTGTCCTTAGGGGGCGTTTTCGAGAAAAAAGGTTACCCCAATAAATTGCTCTCTGATGCCTATAAAAAAGTAAAAGGAAAAACACAATTAGAATTGGTCACGCCTAAGTCACCGGCCACAAATAATGCGTCACCTTTTAAAACATTCAATCACAAATATAATTTTATTACTAATTTTAATAACGAAGCCATTAACATTAAAAAAATACTATCCAAACATTGGCCCATTTTGTGTAATGATCCAATACTTAAAAATTTCCTCCCTACTACTCCTAACATCACATTTAGAAGATTTCGTAATTTACAGAATCTGATTGCCCCTGGTAAATTGAAACCTAGAGTTATGGACACAGTTCAGACGGCTGCCATCAGCTCTCCGTGCGGCAGGTCTCGCTGCATGTGCTGGGATTTAATTAAATCTACAACTGTATTCAAATCAGCGCATACACATAAAGAATACAAAGTCAAAGGTAATCTCACCTGCGACACTAATTTTGCCATATATTTACTGTCTTGTCAGTGCGGTTTACAATATGTGGGCCGCACTGTACAAACAGTTCGGGCCCGTATGAATCGCCACAGATGGAATATCAGACATGGGTATATGCTGCACAGCGTTTCTAAACATTTTTTATTAAAACACAATAGTTGCATAGATTCTTTAAATTTGATTATTTTGGAATCGGTTCCGAAAGGTATTTCCAATAGATTTCAACGTTTAATTAACCGTGAGAGTTTTTGGATTCATAAGTTGGTAACTTTATTTCCGCACGGTTTGAATGAGACAATTGAAAATACTCGTTGACTTTATCATTCGTTTTTATAATTTTTTGTAATATTTTTTTTCTATATCAAATCTTCTTCTATTTCTCATTCAGACTGTGCATATTATTATTATTATTATTATTATTATTATTATTATTTTAATACCTTTCTATTATTTTTGGAACCTGTTCAGACTGTACGTTTTTTGCTAAGCTTCTATAAAAATGTTTTTCCTCTATTTGATGTTCTCTATATGAATCATGCAGCTCATTCTATCAATCATCTGGTTAAATTGGATACGCCCTATTGGAACCTTGTTCTTATTTACCACCAACTCACACCATGCGGTTATTTGGTTTTTTATTATCTTTATATATGTCTCCTTAATTTTATAGTTGTAATTTATATAATATTTTATTAAGATCAGTGCTGAGTGTTATAATTGTATATGTATGATCATTGCTATTTATACATTTTACATTGTCCATTTATTGTGGTTTGGAATATATTTTAATTATGCACTTCATGGGTTAATCCCGTGGGGGTATATAACCTTGGTACAACTGCCGTGTATTAAGCCTGATGAAGCTGCGCAAGCGCGGTGAAACGCGTTACTAATAAACCTCCTTCTTTTACCTGGGCTCCGATACCTTCTCTATGGTCAGCGCCGAAAATCCTGGTTTCTCCCTGAAGTCTTGTTTTATTCCACACATCCTCCAGGAAGGCTGAAGACAATAGGATTGTGATCCTTAAAATCACATGCATTCAGCATAGTTGTGTATGTTTTCACACAACTCAGCAGGGTGAGCACGGATATTTTAGTAATTCTCCTCTCTACCCTCGTGCTGGCTTTACTACTCAGGGAGCGCCTTTCCTCTTTTCTCTTTTTTCGGTACATAAGAAGGAATATTAGCATCATACATATTACCATCATACTGTTACTGACCAAATCCTGTTTACTGAAATGAATATTACCAATAATACCAGTATACAAGGAGAAATATTATCACCATACATATTACCATCATACTGTTACTGACCAAATCCTGTATACTGAGACTAAAATTACTAATAATATCAGTATACAAGGAGGATTATTATCACTATAAATACTACCATCATACTGTTACTGACCTAATCCTGTATACTGAGACCAATATTACCAATAATAGCAGGATAGAAGAAGGAATACTATCACCATACATATTATCATCATACTGTTACTGGCCAAATCCTGCATACTGAGACCAATATTACCAATAATACCAGTATACAAGGAGGAATATTATCACTATACATACTACCATCATACTGTTACTGACTTAATCCTGTATACTGAGACCAATATTACCAATAATGTCAGGAAACAAGGAGGAATACTATCACCATTCATATTACCATCATACTGTTATTGACCAAATCCTGTAAACTGAGACCAATATTCCCAATATTTCCAGTAAACAAGGAGGAATATTATCACCATAAGTATTACCATCATACTGTTATACAGATCTAACCTCATGACTGATGTTAATCGAAATGCTCCGTCTCCTTCCAGTCGTGAATAATATAACAAAACAGATATTTTAAACACATATATACTGTACTCCTATATATATCATGAACATGACTACGGCTGCTGTCAGAATGTTGTGCAGATCTTGTAGGTTCAAGCCTTCCTTAGAAGTTTTCATAAAGTAAAAGGTCACAATAACGCATAGAAGTTGTGATTCTTTGTAAAAGTTGAAGTCGTTGTTTCCTACAATGTATCCATATTTGTCATCACAAGTCCTACGTTTCTCTGGATCAGTAAGAACGCCTCTTGACCTCTCTGTGGCGGCGGCTGTAAGGTGCGCAAGGTCACATGACTATTCTTTTCTAGAAATGTGGAGACATATAAAAGGATTCCTCCGTGTCCTTCAATATTTTATAGTGCAGTCTTCAGAACATTGTGTCATCCACTTCTATGTATATTACATAACAGAGATTGGGTTTCTATAGATAAAATACTATCTAGAGCAGTGTTTCCTAGTCAGTGCGCCTCCAGCTGTTTCAAAACTACAACTCCCAGCTTGTCGAGATACCCTTCCGCTTGAGGCACACTGGTTGGGAAACACTGTTCTAGACTATTTATCTATTATTTCTTTGGTCAAATTAAAGATGGCATACTCAATACTACTGGTATCTGCCTACAGCACCCAATATGGCCAATGTTGGTATTACACATAAAGCATATTAATTGTGCTACAGGTATATTATTGTTACATTATGGCTCTGGCCGCACACGCTGGCCGTGAGCGCTTGGCCCCAGTCCGTCACTCACTTGGTGCTCTAATGAGTGCACTGCCCCCTGCCTCTTCCTCTCTGCTCCGGCACGTGTGTCCCCTACCCCTAGGGCGCACGCGCCGGAGCTTTAAGATTTAAAGAGCCGGTACGCCCCTCACTTCCCTGACAGATCTTTGTTGCCTTGAGCCTGAGAGAAAGAGTTCCTGTTATTGCTTTGCTGTGTATCTGATCCTTTGCTCCCTGGCCTGACCTTGCTCCTCTGCCGCCTGCCTACTGACCATTTGCTATTTTCCTGACTACACTACTGTGCTGCCTGCCCTGACCTTCTGCTATCCTGACTACAACCTGTCTTATCCCTCCTGTGCCTCGCATCTCCTCAGCTGTCTGTGTGTTCGAGCCGTGCCAGGGGTAGCAACCTGGGTGCCGAAGCAAGTCCATCCTGCTTTGCGGCAGGCTCTGGTGAAAACCAGCAGCACCTTAGACTCCGCTCCCTGGTACGGTCCAAGTCATCTGCCACACAGGTTCAGCGGATCCACATCCAGCGGATCCTGTCTTCAGAAACGTGAGTGTTACAATTATATTATAGTACCATTAACATACAATATATTAATGGTGCTAAAGGTGCCTTTAAAAGGGTAATCCACTGGAAAAAAAAATTAAATCAACTGGTGCCAGAAAGTTAAACAGATTTGTATATTACTTCTATTTAAAAATCTTAACCCTTCCAGTACTTATCATCTGCTGTATGTTACAGAGGAAGTTCTTTAATTTTTGAATTTCCTTTCCATCTGCTGACACCTCTGTCCATTTTAGGAACTGCCCAGAGTTGGAGCAAATCCATCGGAAACCTATCCTGGACAGAAATGGAAAACTTGAAGGAGAACTCCAACCAAACATAACATCTCCCCTATCCACAGAATCTCCGCAATGGGACCCATCACTCTCCAATTCATTTCTATGGAAGTGCCGAAAAGATCTGAGTACAGCACTCATCCGCGCTCCCATATAAATTAATGGGTGTGTGTCATCTCATTGCTAGCCGGGGTCCCGTTCCGGAAATCGCGAAGAGTCCCACGATCAGCTACTTATCTTGTGGATAGGGAGTAAGTTAGGGAGCCGTTGGAGTAAGATAGGGAGCCATTGACTGTCTGGGCATGCTGGGAGTTGTAGTTTTGCAACAACTGGAGGTCCACAGGTTGGAGACCACTGGCGTACAGTGAGTTCATTCACCTGCGGCCCCCAACAAAGAGGAGGAGGGCAGTGCTTGACATCTGTGAGTAGTACCCCGCTGGGCTGATCATTAATTTGGGGGGGGGGGGGGGGGCAGAACAGAGCTGGCGGGTAACATAGGGTTAGTTCCCCGATGTGGGGACAGCGCTGCACTAGGCTGATAATACATTCCCGAGGGGGAGGGGCCCAATCGGTATTGCAGTATGGGGAAAAATTCATATCGTGCAGCCCAAAAAATGTGGTATTTGGTATGAACCTGTATACCGCCCAGCCCTACCTCAAGACACATAAGAACAAGAATTAGAGAACAAACCGTGCTCCACGTGGTCTGAATAAAAGAAAGGAATTTATGCTTCATTATTAAGTGGTTTACTACTCGTTGCTAAGGGTTACAGATGTAATCATAAATATAAAATCAATGTATCAAGGTTGCGGTCATATATATCGAACGCCGTGCGCAGAAGTTTTACAATTTAACATATTGTGTGCACAGCGTTTGTGTCTCATCATGTCAAAGTATTTGTTTGAAACCTGTCAAGTGATTTTTAAGAATAATATGTGTTTTATATTCACGTGTTTTTTAACTCCTCCCTCTGGGTCTCATACTTAGAGGTGGAGAAGAGCACAGGTGTAGTGGTGATCAAGAACGCGCATGCATTCGAAACGCGTCCATTGTGAGTGTGTTACGGACCAGGTGATGTGCTGTTTGTACACTTTATACAAGTTTTAATCATTTGGAATAAAGCCTGAAGTTTTTACAAGGAATTGCTGAATCATCCGTTATCATTTTTCTTTACTCATTTATATGATGAGTGGCCAAGCTTGGATCCGGGCAAAACCAAAAGGGAGGTGAGCTGAAAATACTTTACATTTTTGTTTTATTCTAAAGCGCAGTTGTCTTTTATTGTCAAGAATTTAAGGGAAAAAAGTTTTTAAAAAATCTGGCTACTGTCCCTTTCTCCACGCCTTAGCAAATGTACAGGAAGTTATCAGCTGTATACAGCACTGGCACCGATAACATTTAAGCAATAAAAAGTACCCTAGAGCCAATGATTTCAAAGTTAAAGAGCTTAGATAAGACTGTATTGTTTCAGCTGACAAAGCTCTGAGCCATAAAATAAATTACTCGACTTTATTTCTAATAGGTCAGTTCCCGCTGTAAAGTTAATCTTGTAGAACTTTCCATATTCAATTCTGAATGTGGCATTATTAAAGTTTCATGGAGCGCGCTAACATCCTTAAAGGACACTGTCGAATCCCTCTCGTTTTGGGGAAAGTTCTTCCGCTCTAAATACATTATTTCCCTTTGATTTCGCCGGGTTCCATTTGCTGTCATTTGCGCAAATCCACTTGAGGCTCATCGTAGTTATAAATCAAAAAGCAGCATGAACAGAAAGTCTTGGCTTTGTAAGTCTGAGGGTTCTTTAAGTAACTTCTACATCCGGAATATAAAAAAAAAAAGCAGTAAATAAGATTTACCGTATTTTGCGCCGTATAAGACTCACTTTTTCTTGGGGGGGGAAAGTTGGTGCGTCTTATACGGGGAATACACACCTATCACGGCGGTCCCTGCGGCCATCAACGATCGCGGTGATGCCCTGTATTAACCCTTTAGACGCAGCGATCAAAGCTGACCGCCGCATCTGAAGGGAAAGTGACACTAACCCGGCTTCTCAGTCAGGCTGTTCGGGACCACCGCGGTGAAATCGCAACGTCCCGAACAGCTTACAGGACACCGGGAGGGACCTTACCTGCCTCCTCGGTGTCTGCTCCATGCCGGGATCCCCTGCATGGCCAGCGCTTTCCTTCGACTTCATCACGTCGTCGCGCACGCCGTCCCGTCATAGGAGGGGCGTGCGTAGCGACGTGATGATGGCGACGTGATGACGGCAACGGAGAGCGTGGATCCCGGGGAAGAAGACGTCCGGAGCGTCGGGGACACCCCGGGGACACGGCGACAGTGATGGAGCAACATCCAGGGCAGTGGTGACGAGTGGTGACGGGTCCGGAGCGGCGGGGACACATGAGTATTGCCTCTTATACCAGTGGTCTTCAACCTGCAGACCTCCAGATGTTGCAAAACTTCAACTCACAGCATGCTGGGAGTTGTAGTTTTGCAACATCTGGAGGTTCGCAGGTTGAAGATCACTGTTGGGTGCAGAATCTTTTTTTTCTAGATTTTGCACCTTTAAAATTGGGTGCGTCTTATAGGGCGAAAAATACGGTACAATTCACAGAAGGGATGCACAATAATAAAACTGAAAGGGGTACTCCACCCCTAGACATCTTATCCCCTATGTCTGATCAGGGGGGTCCCGCAGTTGGGACCCCTGCAATCTCTGTGCAGCACCCGACATTCATTTAGAATGCTGCGTTCGGGCGGTGGGGGTCGTTGATTCCGTCACGCCCCCTCCCATAGACTTGTATTGAGGGGTGTGGCCATGACATCACGACGCCCAACACCCACTTCAAGTTCCGAACGCTGGGGCAGTGGAGTACCCCTTTAACTTTTAATAGAAATGAGAACACATCGCAAACACAAACATCTATGGGTCCAGAATGGACCCAACCAATCCCCGGTGTGGGATGTGTGTTATTATGTACCAACAGTACCACTCCCTCTACTAACTGCAAATACCTTGAACAGACAACATTTGCAGAGTTTATATTAGGAATGTCCCGATACCAATACTGGTATCGGTATCGATACTGGACATTTGCAAGAGTACTTGTACCCCGATACCCAATACAAATCGGCATGACCCCTGCTGGCAGATATCGCGGAGGTGCCAATCTATGCAGCGCACACAGCAGCTGAGCGCGTGTCATAGCCGGAACCTGTGGCTAATGCCGTACATCACAGAACGCGGTGATGTCAGGCATTAACCTTATAGACGCTGCGATCAATCACTGCAGTGAAATCGCGATGTCCTGATCAGCTGTGAGGATGGCCAGAGGTCCCTTACCGTGCTCCGTGATTTCCAATTGTCGCTCATTTACTGCAGCCATACATGGCAGGCAGTAGTAAAGGAGAGCCAATAACACTGATCAATGATATGCTATGGCATATAGTGCCCTATAGAGACTAAAAAAGTGTAAAAAATGTGGGAAAATAATAATAAAAAATAAATGTGAATTAACCCCCTTCCCTAATAAAAGTTTGAATCCCTCCCCCTTTAAAAAATAGAAATAAAACTTCCGTAGTTTATATGGATGATGAACAAATGCTTAACACCTTAAGGACTCAGGGTTTTTCCATTTTTGCACTTTTGTTCTTTCCTCCTTACCTTTTAAAAATCATAACCCTTTCAATTTTGCACTTAAAATTCCATATTATGGCTTACGTTTTTCACCACCAATTCTACTTTGCAGTCAATAGTCATTTTCCCCAAAAATCGAAAAAGTGAAACGGAAAAAAAAATCATTGTGATTCCCTTTTTACGCACTGAAGTTTTCGGTAAAAATGACACCTTGTATTTATTCTGTAGTTCCATGTGATTAAAATGATACCATACTTATATACCGTATATACTTGAGTATAAGCCGAGTTTTTCAGCACGATTTTTCTTATACTCGAGTGAACTCTTTGCCTGTCAATCCCTTCATCAGTGGTCTTCAACCTGCGGACCTCCAGATGCTGCAAAACTGCACCTCCCAGCAAGCCCGGACAGCCATCGGCTGTCCGGGCATGCTGGGTGTTGTAGCTTTGAAACCTCTGGAGGTCTGCAGGTTGAAGATCACTGTGGCCTTCGTCATCATCCAGCCCCTCCCCCCTTTTGTTTTGTACTCACCTCCCCTCGGCGAGAAGTTAGGGTGAGCTGGTCCGGGCCATCTATGCTGCAGGGACTGTACGGTGGGGATGGTTAGTCGTTGCAGGCTGTAAATTTTCACCGGGGGGGGCTCTTCTCTGCGCTTCGGGCCCGGCCCCGGACTAGTGATGTTGCGTTGAGGACGACGCACAGGGACTTTCATGCGCAACGTCCCTGTGCGTCGTCGTCAAGGCAACATCACTAGTCCGGGCCCGAAGTGCGGAGAAGAGGCCCCCTGCAACGACTAACCATCCCCACCGGACGGTCGCTGCAGCATAGATGGCCGGACCAGCTCACCCTAACTTCCCGCCGAGGGGAAGTGAGTACAAAGCAAAAGGGGGGGGGGGGGGCTAGATGATGACGAAGGCCGCAGTGGTCTTTAACCTGCAGACCTCTAGAAGTTTCAAAACTACAACACCCAGCATGCCCGGAGTTGTAGTTTTGCAGCATCTGGAGGTCTGCAGGTTGAAGACCACTGATTAAGGGATTGACAGGCAGTGATGATGAAGGGGGGCTAGATGATGACGAAGGCCGCAGTGGTCTTCAACCTGCGGACCTCCAGATGTTGCAAAACTACAACTCCCAGCATGCCCGGACAGCTAACGGCTGTCCGGGCATGCTGAGAGTTGAAGTTTTGCAACATCTTGAGGTCCGCAGGTTGAAGACCACTGATGAAGGGATTGACAGGCGGTGATGATGAAGGGGGGGGGATGATGACGGGGGTCTGGATGATTACATGGGGGGATGATGTATTTTTCCTGGGTTTTTGGGGTAAAATTAGGTGCCTTTGCTTATATTCGGGTCGGCTTATACTCCAGTATATACGGTAGGTTTTATTTTGTCTTACTTCTGGAAAAAATCATAACTACATGCACAAAAATGAATATGTTTTAAATTGTCATCTCTTGACCCCTATAACTTTTTTTTCCGTGTATGGGTCGATATGAGCGCTAATGTTTGGTACCGTGATCTGAAGTTTTTAGCGGTACCATTTTTGTATTGATCAGACTTTTTGATCGCTTTTATACATTTTTTCATGATATAAAAAGTGACTGAAAATTTGGGACTTTGGATTTTTTTCCGCATACACCATTGACCACGCGTCATTTTGTAATATTCTATTAATTATATATTTTTATAGCTTGGACATTTCCGCATGTGGCGATACTACATATGTTTATTTTTATTTACATTTTTTTTTCATGGGAAAAGGGGGGTATTTCTTACTTTTATTACATTCTTTTGCAATGCTATAGCCCTCATAGGGGGCTACAATACTGCACACACTGAACTTCTACACAGATCACTGCCATGCATTACCATGGCACTGATCAGTGTTATCGGTTGTCAATTGCTCAAGCCTGGATTTCAGACTTGGAGCAATCAATCGCCGATCGGATGCGCCAGAGGCAGGTAACGGACCCTCCGCTCGTGTTCTAGCTGATCGGAATATTGCGATTTCAGCCTGACTGAGCTGCAATCAGCTTTGAACGGAACTTGTAAAGGGTTAGTAGTGCGCGGCACAACGATCGGTGCCGCACACTATTAGCCCAGGGTCCTGGTTTTCATTAGCCACCAGGACCGATTGCTATGACGCAAGGTCATGGCGTGACCCCGCGTTATAGACCGGGACCGGGCGCAGGGCATACAGGTACGCCCTGCATCCTTAAGAGTTTAAAATACATTGTTTACAATTAAATTGATTGTTCTTATCCACTCACATTGTTCCTTGTGCGATGATGTCTTTAACCCGATAACGATCATGGACGTCTATACTCGTCCAATGACCGTTACCGAGGTATGACGCGGGCTCCCGACTCGAGCCAGCCCCCAGCAGATTCCTGTAGCTGGGGGCCGGCATTAATAGCCGACATGCGGCGATCGCCGCGGCCGGCTATTAACCCTTTAGATCTCCGCTGTCAAAGTTGACAGTTCCTGGTGGTCCAGTGGGGTGGATAGCTCCCCCGCAGCGCGATCGCTGGGGAGCGATCCACTACTGAGGTAGCCTGAGGGCTCACCTCTCCTCCTGTGTCGGCTCCGGCTCTCTGAATGATAAAGCCTGGCAGGGCCAGGCTTTATCAATCGAGCACAGAGCACACAGATGAATGGGATTGTATGTAATCCCATTCATCTGTATGAGGAATCAAATGATTCCTCCTAAAAGTCCCCTAAGGGGACTAAAAGTGTAAAAAAAAAAAAGTTTAAAAAAAGTTTAAAAACACACACATTAACCCCTTCTTTATTAAAAGTTTAAATCACCCCCCTTTTCCCAAATTCCATATTAAAAATATGTAACAATAATAAAAATAAACATATATGGTATCGCCGGGTGCGTAAATGTCTGAACTATAACAATATATCATTAATTAAACCGCACGGTTAATGGCGTACACGCAAAAAAATTCCAAAGTCCAAAATAGCGTATTTTTGGTCACTTTTCATACCATAAAAAAAGGAATAAAAAGCGATCAAGAAGTCCAATAGAAATAAAAATGGTACTCATTAAAACTTCAGATCACGGCGCAAAAAATGAGCCCTCAAACCACCCTGTACGTGGAAAAATGAAAAAGTTATAGGGGTCAGAAAAGTACAATTTTAAATTTATAAATTTTCCTGCATGTAGTTCAATTTTATCACACAATGATTTTTTTTTCCGTTTTGCCGTAGATTTTTGGGTAAAATGACTGATGTCATTCCAAAGTAGAATTGGTGGCGCAAAAAATAAGCCCTCATATAGATTTTTAGGTGCAAAATTGAAAGGGTTATGAGTTTTAAAAGGTGAGGAGGAAAAAACGAAAGTGTAAAAACAGAAAAATGCTTGGTCCTTAAGGGGTTAAGTTTATTGAGTGAGATACTCTGTTGGTCCAGGATTCTCTGAATGAAAGAGCCGAAGAATCTTGGTACATGGTCACTCATTCAATGTACCCTATAATTCCCTAAGGGACTAGTGTAGTGGCACTATCCCTTATTAGGGACTGTCAGATCACATGCGCTAACAAGGGCAACCCCAGCCCCGATCTACCCCCTGGACTCATCCTAGCACATTTCTAAATTTTTAACTCTACACGTTTCTTTCACGTCTTTAGATTCCTCAGCGGTTAAGAGACCGGGGTCATCATAAGATAGTTGTAGCCACAGTGTCCTGTTTACACCTACTGTGAGGTGAACAATAATGAAAAGAAACAAAACTCAACCAAAACATCAAAATAAGCTATCTAGTACAAAATAATTATGGGGCATAGTCAAAAATAGTAACTAGAAAATTGCATTTACATCCAGACCCACAGTGGTAGACCACAACGGCTGTTATATGCAGCCACCAAACCTGACAATTTAACCTCCCCAATCCCTTAGTTCTTGGAGAGATCAGCCACCACCAGAGGAGTCATGGGGAGACAAAGGGGTCTGGAGGGAATGGAGGGGTCTGTAGGAGGGAATGGAGGGGTCTGTAGGAGGGAATGGAGGGGTCTGTAGAAAGGAATAGAAGGGGTCTGTAGAAGGGAATGGAGGGGTCTGTAGGAGGGAATGGGGGGTCTCTAGGAGGGAATGGAGGGGTCTGTATGAGGAAATGGAGGGGTCTGTAGGAGGGAATGGAGGGGTCTGTAGAAAGGAATAGAAGGGGCCTGTAGAAAGGAAAGGAGGGGTCTGTAGGAGGGAATGGGGGGGTCTGTAGGAGGGAATGGAGGGGTCTGTAGAAAGGAATAGAAGAGGTCTGTAGGAGGGAATGGAGGGGTCTGTAGGAGGGAATGGAGGGGTATGTAAGAGGGAATGGAGGGGTCTGGAAACGATAGAAGAGTCTGGAGGAGACAGAGAAGTTTGAGGAGGACATAGGGGTCTGGAAGTGGATAGAGAAGTCTGGAGGAGGGGACAAATCAGAATGAAGGAGGAGAGAGGAGTATGGAGGAGACAGGGGTCTGCAGAAGAAGACAAATAAGTCTGGAGAGGGACATAGAAGTCTGGAGAAGGGGGACATATAAGTCCAGAGGAGGAGAGAAAAGTCTGGAGGGGACAGGGATCTGGCAAAGCAGACAGAGTCTGGAGGGGGACAGATGAGTCTGGAGGAGAGGACAAAGGAGTCTGGAGGAGCAGACAGAGGAGTCTGAAGAAGGGGACAGAGGAGTCTGGAGGAGGAGAGAGAGAGAGGAGTCTGGAGGAGGAGAGAGAAGTCTGGAGGAGACAGGGATCTGGTAAAGCAGACAGAGTCTGGAGGAAACAGAGGAGTCTGGAGGAAGAGAGAGAGGAATCTGGAGGAGGAGGACAGAGACGTCTGGAGGAGACAGGTGTCTGGCAGAGGAGACAGAGGAGTCTGTAGGGGGACAGAGGATTCTGGAGGAGGAGAAAGAAGTCTGGAGGAGACAGGGATCTGGCGAAGGAGACAAATAAGTCTTGAAAAGAGGATGGGGATGGGAGTCTGAAGGAGTATAGAGGAGACAGGGGTCTGGGGAAGGAGAAAAAGAAGTCTGGAGGGGAAAGAGGGGTTTGAAATATGAGCAAGGAATCTAGAGGAGGGGATAGAGGAGTCTGGCAGGTTTTTGCCCCTCTCCCAGTTCAGAATTTATATGCATGCTTGGCCAAACTAGTGGGGAAAAAAAGTATTTACTCAGCCACCAATTGTGCAAGTTCTCCCCCTTATAAAGATGAGAGGCTGTAATTATCATCATAGGTTATAACCTCAACTATGAGAGACAGAATGATAAAAAAAAATCCATAAAATCACATTGTCTGATTTTTAAAGTATTTACTTGCAAATTATGATGGAAAATAAGTATTTGGTCACCTACAAACAAGTAAGATTTCTGTCTCTCACAGACCTGTAACTTCCTTAAGAGTCTCCTCTGTCCTCCACTCGTTACCTGTATTAATGGCTCCTGTGTGAACTTTTTATCAGTATAAAAGACACCTGTCCACAACCTCAAACAGTCACACTCCAAACTCCACTATGGCCAAGACCAAAGAGCTGTCGAAGGACACCAGAAACAAAATTGTAGACCTGCACCAGGCTGGGAAGACTGAAACTGCAATAGGCAAGCAGCTTGGTGTGAAGAAATCAATTGTGGGAGCAATTATTAGAAAGTGGAAGACATACAAGACCACTGATAATCTCCCTCGATCTGAGGCTCCTTGCAAAATCTCACCCTGTGGTGTCAAAATGATCACAAGAATGGTAAGCTAATATCCCAGAACCACACGGGGGACCTAGTGAATGACCTGCAGAGAAATGGTACCAAAGTAACAAAGGCTGCCATCAGTAACAAACTACGCCTCTAGGGACTCACATCATGCAGTGCCAGATGTGTCCCCCTGCTTAAGCCAGTACATGTCCGGGCCCGTCTGAAGTTTGCTAGAGAACATTTGGATGATGCAGAAGAGGATTGGGAGAATGTCATATGGTCAGATTAAACCAAAGTAATGCTGAGTTGCATCCAAAGAACACCATACCTACTGTGAGGCATGGGGGTGGAAACATCATGCTTTGGGGCTTTTTTTCTCTTAAGGGACCAGAACAACTGATTTGTGTTAAGGAAAGAATGAATGGGGCCATGTATCGTGAGATTTTGAGTTAAAACCTCCTTCCATCAGCAAGGGCATTGAACATGAAACATGGCTGGGTCTTTCAGCATGACAATGATCCCAAACACACCGCCCAGGCAATGAAGGAGTGGCTTCATAAGAAGCATTTCAAGGTCCTCGATCTCAACCCTATAGAAAACCTTTGGGGGGAGTTAAAGGCTGTGTTGCCCAGCGACAGCACCAAAACATCACTGCCCTAGAGGAGATCTGCATAGAGGAATGTGTCAAAATACCAGCAACAGTGTGTGAGAACCTTGTGTAGACAGAAAACATGTGACCTCTGTCATTACCAACAAAGGGGATATAACAAAGTATTGAGAATAATTTTTGTTATGGACCAAATACTTATTTTCCACCATAATTTGCAATTAAATTCTTAATAAAAAATGTGATTTTATGGATTTTTTTCTCATTCGGTTTCTCATAGTTGAGGTTATAACCTATGATGATAATTACAGCCTCTCATCTTTATAAGGGGAGAACTTGCACAATTGGTGGCTGACTAAATACTTTTTTACCCCACTGTATAAGGGGATCAGGATAGCTGCTGGCTGAATGCATCAGAAATGCATAGAAAACTCTTAGAACATCAATAGGTTCTTTATACTTCTTTCTTGTATTTTACTTTTTTCTTTTTACGTTTTCCTTTGTTATCTTGGCTTTTTATTCTTGGAGGATGAGCTATCAGATAGGAGGCTGTGGGGGCAGAGGTATTAATTTTAGATATACTGAGCAACACTGCCGAGAGCTATATGACCATCACCTCCACAATGATAACTCTCTGCAATCACCATATCATGCTGGGCAGTGGATTTCGTCTAATGCTGATATATGTGTGTATATATATATATATATATATATATATATATATATATATATATATATATATATATGTCATTTTTACTAAGGCCAATTAGTCCCAGAATGAATTTCTTTTAGCTTTGGATATCAAGCATAACTTTTAACATTCTCCTTAAAGGGCAGGAACCCTCATAGGACGGAACCATTCGTTCTCACGCCGCTCCACGCAGTCATATTTAGCAGCAGTGAACGTCATTGATAAAGTCTAATGCATTTATACAGCCTAGAGGCAATTATATAGGACAATTAGATAGGATGGGGAATGCACCATGCAAGATAAACCCTTTTGAGAGATTTATTCACAAGTGCAATGCTTTGGCCGAAACAGCCAAAATGTTTCCCAAGGATTCATCTTGCGCTTTGCTGTCTTCATATTTTCCTTTCTGTCCAAGTAGTTTTTATATAAACACAAAAGTGACAAAATCTGTCTTTGCAAACATAGTATAAGCATTGTACAAAGTAACAAACAAACAAAACAAAATATCAAGTGTATCATACATAATACCAAACAACTAAAGAGTTACATCTAGAGTGAGTGTGACAGTGGTCGTATAATAAGGAACAGTGTTAGATTATGCAAAAAGATCTTGTACATCTCAAATAGAATACAATTCACAAATTACATCAAAGTAACCTAAAGTCTAATAATTAACATTTAACTATTGCTAGACTTCTATGATTTAGTCATATTTACATCTCATCTGTTCATGTTGGGGGTGAAATAGACCATGTCCGGCAGGCAGGTGCAGAGAATAGTTAATGTGGGGGCAGAGGGAAAGGATGGGCCGGGCAGAAAAAGAGAGTACAGGGGGCACAGGAAGAGAGGGGATGGAATGGGGCAGGCAGGGAGAGAGAGGACAGAACAGAGAGGGAAAGTGGAGACAGGGCGGGTAGGGAAAGTGGAGACAGGGCCGGTAGGGAAAGAAAGGACTGGGTAGACAAGGAAAGAGGGGACAGGGTGAGCAGGGAGAGAGGGGATGGGGGTAGGGAGAAAGGGGATGGGGCGGGCAGGGATAAAGGGACATGGTGGAAAAGGAAAGAGGGGACTGGGCAGGCAGGGAGAAAGGGACGGGGTGGACAGGGAAATAGTGGAAGGGGTGGGCAGGGAGAGAGGGGATGGGGCAGCCAGGGGAGAGAGGGATGGGGTGAACAGGGAAGAGAGGGGATGGGCGCGGCAGGGCAGGGAAGAAAGGGGATGGGCGCGGCAGGGCAGGGAAGAGAGGGGATGGGAGGCAGGGAGAAAGAGGATGGGGCAGGCAGGGAGAGAGGGGAAAGGACAGATGGGAAAGAGGAAACAGGGCAGGTAGGGAATGAAGGAATGGGGCGAGCTAGGAGAGAGTGGATGGGGGGCCAGGGAGAAAGGGGAGGGGGTGGAGAGGGAAAGAGGGGACAGGGCAAGCAGGGAGAGAGGGGATGGGGTGGGCAGGGGAGAAAAGAGGTATTGTGGGCTGAGAGAAGAGTGAGGAGGAGAAGACATCAGTACGGGAGCCTATCACTGCTGGGGCATCAGGAGGCATCGGGGTGGCAGGCAGTATACAGGAAATAATTGTTGCTTTTCTTCTCCCACAATATTTAGGTAGGCAGAACGCTGGGTACTTAGTTAATATCAATGAGAATTTGCCATTTGATACTTTAAGTTTGTTATTTGGCTCAGTGTGAAATAATCGTCATCTGTTATTAGTGGTGCTAAATCTATACCCCCCCCTGCCTGCTATGTGAATCGTAAGTCACATGAGCATCTTATACTAATGCACAGTGAAAGGGACTTCTACCAGTCACTGTGACATTTGGACAGTCACATCGGTGGGCAATGGAACCAACAAATTGTAATGTATAAAGCTGCCTTTGGCCCCTTTTATTTCCCCTTATTGGCGGCTGTTGCTCTCATTGCTTACAGGGTGTTATGGATATTGAAATGATGTGTTTTTACATCCATTATATCGTATTTAGTATACATTTCCCTGCCCCCACAGTCTAAAGCTTAGTTTCAAACACAGCCACAGTAGGTGTGGCCAAAGAACCTGTTTTTCCGCTTTATGTGAGGAAAGTAGGTGGAGCCTAAGCCACAAGGTGGGGCATTAGGGGATAATAGTCTGGTAAATGGCTCTTTTTGGTCTCTTTGAACTTCCTGCAAGAGGGGAGAATCTGCTCCTCAACACCATAGCCTGGCCTTTTGGCTAAGATCAAGTGTAGTATCTGTTCTTATCAGTTTCCTGCCGGAGGCAGGCGATGCCAGTGTGGAGCTGGTGAGGATGGTAGGGGGCAGGTGTACCAAGGCGTTCCGGGGCTGGTTCTGAGGAATCAGCTTGATGGCTGCCTCGATGTGACCTGTTTCCTCCGGGTCTCGCCATGAGGCTGAGAGGGTCTAGAGCCAAGGTACTTTAGTGCCTCCGGGAGTGGTGACCCCGAGGTGCCGAAACTCACTGGGTGTACTGGCTCACTGAGTGGAAGCATGAGCACCATGAACTCTTCACCTTGTGGCACTCACCTCTTGATTCTCAGCCTTCTGGCTACGATCAGAGAAATTTTTATAGATCCGGCCGGATGTCAGGGCAGTATACATGCGCACATTCACTTATTTATTTATGTTTTGTCACTGTGTCACTTTTTACGTGCTGTGTGTGTTCACAGGATTGTTAGGATGCGGTAGCCCTTCTGGGTGTCCCTCCTAGCTTCTAGGGGAGGTGTGTTTGGCCATCATGTTCCTCACCTCCCTGCAAAAACCCCGGGTACTCCTGCATGGGCAGGGTACCGGCTGTTATTGGCTCTGCGGGCAGATACCTTGGCTAACACCAAGGGGGATGCTGGGAGCATTTGTGGTCCCTTAGTAGCTTCGGCGAAAAGGGACTTTGAACCTTGAACCTCGCAGGTACCTTTTGGTCCGGAAGCGAAGGGTAAGGTTTGTTGGGGGCCTCTCTCGGAGCCATGACGTCACGCTGCTCTGGCCCCTGTATCACCCGTCATTAAACACAGAGCAAACTCGCTCTATGCATAATGATGGTTGGGGTTCCGCAGCAGCGATCCCCGGGGTCCCCAGCAGCGGGACTGCGGCGATCTAACATCTTATCCCCTATCCTTAGCCTGAACTTCCTGCTTCCGTTTCATATAGTTGGTGGCCATTTTGGAAACTCTAACAAAGAAAGCACATGGTTGGGGGAGGGGCATGTCTTGTTGTACTCTTATCCTAAAAAGAACAACTGGCGTAGTCGGCAGGATTTGCCACAATAAGTAGAGCTGCAGACAGGATTATCACCCCAGAACCACAACACAGGGAAAACTTCTGAAAAATATTAAGACAGAACAATAATATCAAAGTCCGGGGATGGCACGGCTGAGGAGAACACGGGCCGCCATTCCTTTTATCTCACCCAGGATCATTGATAAGGACTGCACTACAGTAAACCTACTGGACCATGCTGCCTCCACATTAAAATTTTAAGAGTTTTTTCAATATTTAATACGTCTTTAATTGCTTTTCCAGTAGGTGCTAAATCCTGCAACAAATGTGATTTACACAATAAATGGAACCTAAGAGGTGCGGCACTTCAGAGCGTCTGCCCCATTAAATATCCAGAGAATTTCACTCATTTTATAGCATTTAAATTAAAGAAAAACTCTGTGTAAAGCACCACAAGCTGTAATGGAGAATATTGTGCAGGGAAATATATCAGTTTATTAATACTTACAGGGGTACTCCACTGGCCAGTGTTTGGAATTAAACACGCTGCGAGGGTCAACCATGCCACCTTGGGACCTCATGACTCGCCCCCTCAATGCAAGTCTATGGGAGGAGGCGTGACGCCCCCTCCAATAGACTTGCATTGAGGGGGCAGGGTGTGAAGTCATGAGGGGACGTAGCAGATTCCCGCAGCGTGCGCATAGTTTTCAGAGTACCCAGTGGAGTACCCCTTTAAAGCAAAGAAAGCAGCTTAGGGCTCATCGAGGACACCTCCATGCCAACACTATGTAACTATATAACTATGTAACTTTTTTAATTCCTCATATTCCCTCCTTTCCTCCATCAATAATGAGGATCGCTGCTGTATGGTGAGGATGGGTGCTGTATGGTGAGCATGGGTGCTGTATGGTGAGGATGGCTGCTGTATGGTGAGGATGGCTGCTGTATGGTGAGGATGGCTGCTGTATGGGTGAGAATGGCTGCTGTATGCTGAGGATGGCTGCTGTATGCTGAGGATGGCTGTTGTATGGTGAGGATGGCTGCTGTATGGTGAGGATGGCTGCTGTATGGGGAGGATGGCTGCTGTATGATGAGGATGGCTGCTTTATGGTGAGGATATATATATATATATATATATATATATATATATATATATATACACTCACACACACACACACACACACACACACACACACACATGGGTGAGGATGGCTGCTGTATGGGTGAGGATGGCTGCTGTATGCTGAGGATGGCTGCTGTATGGTGAGGATGGCTGCTGTATGGTGAGGATGGCTACTGTATGGTGAGGATGGCTGCTGTATGGGGAGGATGGCGGCTGTATGGAGAGGATGGCTGCTGCATGCTGATGATTGCTGCTGTATGGTGAGGATGGCGGCTGTATGGAGAGGATGGCTGCTGTATGATGAGGATGGCTGCTGTATGGTGAGGATGGCTGCTGTATGGGTGAGGATAGTTTCTGTATGGTGGTGATGGCTGTTGTATGGTGAGGATGGCTGCTGTATGGGTGAGGATGGCTGCTGTATGGGTGAGGATGGCTGCTGTATTGTGAGGATGGCTGCTGTATGGGTGAGGATGGCTGCTGTATGCTGATGATGGCTTCTGTATGGTGAGGATGGCTGCTGTATGCTGAGGATGGCTGCTGTATGGGGAGGATGGCGGCTGTATGATGAGGATGGCTGCTTTATGGTGAGGATATATATATATATATATATATATATATATATATATATATATATATATAGATTATAGAAAGGTGGGCAGCACTGTTAAGTGTATGCTGGTGCTGCAGGTAAACCCGGTCACAGGTCCAGTAAATCCAACGTAGAAAGCAGCAGCACTCAATTCCGTGGAAAAAATGTGTGGCTTTATTCAACCAAACATACAGGAGGCGACGTTTCAGCTGTCTCACACGGCCTTTGTCAAGCAGTGACTGGTACATAGTGTGGGGTTTATATAGTCAACAGGTGACTATCAATTAGTGTCATAATTGTTTACAAAACAAAGTGCAGCAGTACAGTGGTTATAACGATCATAGATAGTAGGGCAAAATTAAACACCTTACATGCATCAGGCGCCCACCATACATGAAATAAACTCGGTGCAAAACAATAGGTAAACTCAAAACTGTTCACAACTTTTGTAAAGTGCATAATTGTGCATGTATTCACCGTGATGTGTGAATCTTCCGGGAGGGAGGAGTTCCGCCGCGCATCTTCCATTCACCGGCACACACGAGGACGCCAACCAGTCCAGTCCAGTTCCGTCTCCTACGTATTTCCGGTTTGCGTCGGAAGTGATCTCATGGTAAACAAAAGCACGTGTATGGCTCGCGCTTGCGCACTAGAGTGAGTGCGGGCTGTACGCCATCTTGGGTCCTGGCTACCCTTCTGTTTGGCATACCGGGTCTGTGTCTCCCTATCTGGCAATCCAGTCGGGTGGCACAATCCGGATATACCACCCCTAAAGTGACAACCTGGCATCCACTCACCCATCTTTGCCTTCGTAGGTGTATTTCATGCAGCTCGTTTTCGGGGTGCTCAGGTACCCGGCGTCAGGTGCTTAGGAGTATCCGTAGAATAAGGAAAAGGGTGTCGTGATGGCGTACCCAGTGACCGGTCATGGCTGGAGGCGCAGCGTCTCTCATTCACTCCTCTGGAAGAAAAATAAATAAAAAAGCATAAATATACAGAAAAATATGTAGAAAAAAAGTACCAATCATACACCATATTACGCGTACTTGTCCTGTGGCGTGTCTCCATGCCAGAGGAGAGATTATGGATTACATATTTTATGGCTGATTTTATATTCAGTGTTCAAACCATGAGGTTTGAGAGTATTTAACTCGTAGATCCACCTCAGCTCTCTCCTTTTTAACTTACACTCCCTATCTTCACCTTTTTTAAGGGGGGGAATGTGGTCTACCAACATAAAACTTAAATCACGTTCTGTATGGCCCAACTCCTCAAAATGTTTAGCCACTGGAAGGTCTTGGCGTTTCTTTCTAATGGTATAGCGATGGTGATTTATCCTGGTTTTGAAATCCCAGGTGGTTTCCCCAACGTATAACAATTTACACGGGCACCATAGTACATAAATCACGTAAGAAGAATTGCAAGTGAGGTAGTGTTTAATACCAAACTCCTGACCTGTGTTTGGATGTATAAACTTGTTGCCTTTATGCATCAGGGGGCAATTGATGCAAGATCTACACGGGTATGATCCCAAGTTGGCACTGGTGATGAAACTCTGTTTGGGACCTCCCCCTCCCACATCAGCCTTCACCAGACGATCCCTCAAATTGCCGGATCTCCGGTATGACATGAGTGGGGGGGAGGCAAATTCCTGTATTCCTGTGTGTCCCTCTTGTAGGATGTGCCAGCGTCTACGTAAGACGCCTGCCACCCTACCAGAGATACCCGGAAATGTGGACACAAACGCTACTCTTTTAGAGGCTGGTCTCTGTTGTGTGATCTCTTCAAGCGGATGGAGAACCTTCTGTTTACTCTCTCTGATTATATGTGCCGGGTAGCCACGTTCTGCAAAGTTGGACGCCATTGTGGTAAGGGCGGTCTCCAACTTATCCTCAGAGCTGACTATCCTTTTGACCCGCAACATTTGACTGGTTGGTAGGGAGTTGATCATGTGTCTGGGATGTTGGCTGTCGTAGCGCAGGATTGAGTTACTGTCCGTGGGCTTAACATAAAGGTCAGTCCGCAGACAGTTTCCCTCAATCCGTACCCACGTGTCAAGAAATTGTACTCCTGTGGTGGAATGTGTTAATGTGAACTTAATATTATCATGGATATTGTTCAGATGTTGATGAAAGGATTGAAGTTGGCTCTCACTGCCGGACTGTGGATTGTGCCACCCGACTGGATTGCCAGATAGGGAGACACAGAGCCGGTATGCCAAACAGAACGGTTTTCCGTTCCATGGCATCACCCCACAACAGTTGACAATCCCACCCCCACGATGCGCCGGTACAACCGGTATCATAGGTACCACTATCGCATATGGACTGTCAGTAAGGGTAGCCAGGACCCAAGATGGCGTACAGCCCGCACTCACTCTAGTGCGCAAGCGCGAGCCATACACGTGCTTTTGTTTACCATGAGATCACTTCCGACGCAAACCGGAAATACGTAGGAGACGGAACTGGACTGGACTGGTTGGCGTCCTCGTGTGTGCCGGTGAATGGAAGACGCGCGGCGGAACTCCTCCCTCCCGGAAGATTCACACATCACGGTGAATACATGCACAATTATGCACTTTACAAAAGTTGTGAACAGTTTTGAGTTTACCTATTGTTTTGCACCGAGTTTATTTCATGTATGGTAGGCGCCTGATGCATGTAAGGTGTTTAATTTTGCCCTACTATCTATGATCGTAATAACCACTGTACTGCTGCACTTTGTTTTGTAAACCCCACACTATGTACCAGTCACTGCTTGACAAAGGCTGTGTGAGACAGCTGAAACGTTGCCTCCTGTATGTTTGGTTGAATAAAGCCACACATTTTTTTCCACGGAATTGAGTGCTGCTGCTTTCTACGTTGGATTTACTGGACCTGTGACCGGGTTTACCTGCAGCACCAGCATACACTTAACAGTGCTGCCCACCTTTCTATAATCTCTACTTGGGTCAAGTGGAGCCTGCACTGAATAGAATTTGCTTTCCTCTTTCATCTGGATATTTACTCCATGGCTACTTCGGCCAACATATACTCATACACCAGTAATGACGCGGACCGCATCCTTGGGGACGTGGAAGAAGATCCCTCTTTTTTGCATAAACCATCTGCACGGGATCTCCAGAGGAGATATGAATTTGAATCTAAAAGACTTTTATCTCTGAGTCTACACGCAGCCACACTGCGGGAATATCACCGCCAGCAACGCATCCCACGTGGCATGCGATCTCAACAACAGGAGAACAGTTATGCCACAGACTCTGATTTCCGTACAAGGTACGAACAGATTTCTAATAAATACGCACTAGATCTGATTTTGCTAAATTTGGAATACTTACATAAAGACATTGATTGTACCAAGAAAAAAGTATCTGACCTTGAGGCTCTCATCAAGATTCATGTATCACTGGAAGAAGGCACCAAATTTCTGGACAAACAGAGACTCTTTTTGTCTAAACTTAAATCTGAACAGGAAGAGATCAAACGCACCAAGTGGGCAAGAGACCAGCAGGATTATACTGACAACAGGGTTTACCAGTGGAATAACAACCAGACGGGACCAAGACGGTTCAGAAGAAACAAAGAACAACTCCAAGAACCATCAACATCGACAGTCCATGCACAAGGACACTCCACTACAGCACCTTTTTTAGGACTGGGCAGCAATTCCACCGCAGGACCACCAGAAGAGGTGGTAGGAGACACAAACGACACCATAAAGACAAGGGGACAACGCAACCAGAAGGTGATACAACCCAAGATCCCCTTCAAAAAGAAAGACACAAAAAATTAGTGGTAAATATTTCCTCTATTGATCTAACTGAAAGCCAACTTGATGTACTTGCTAAGGGTCTAAATTATTGTCCGGCTTCCAAACCCGACTGGTTCCAGTTGGAGCTGGACCTCCTCCAGTTCTTTAGGAAGCTAAAACTACGGGTTTGGTTTTCTGGAGAACGGGGGGAGGGCCCGGCCCCACCGTTGGAACAAAATATATGTTGTTTCATGTTAAAAAAACTATGATATACGTGTACCAAGTGATTACACTCCTATGTTACATTCTTCTACCTTGGAAACTTTTGCGATGTTAGTTAAAAAAGACGTTGAAGGCCTCAAAATTGATTTTTCACAACATCTTTACCCGAATCTCACCAAAACACAAATGACTGCCATGACTGAACTTGTCCAGAACCACAACCTGGTCATCAAGCCAGCGGACAAGGGTGGAGCGGTTGTGGTGATGGACAAGTCCAAGTACATTGCAGAGGTCAATCGGCAATTAAGTGACACAGTCACCTACAGACAGGTACAGTCCAACCCCAGGTGGGAAGTCGAGAGAGCCATAAAGGGGATATTACTCCCTGCGGTAGACAAGGGCATGATTGATAAAGCATTGTTTGAATTTTTGATGGTCAAACACCCGGTTACTCCTTACTTCTACATATTACCTAAAATACATAAATCGTTGCAGAGCCCCCCCCGGACGACCTATCATTTCGGGTAGGGACTCTGCAACAAGTCACATCTCCATCTTTTTGGATAAGGTCCTACGTCCTTATGCTAGTAGAGCCAAATCCTACATAAGGGATACCTCAGACTTCCTTGAAAAAATACAACCCATTTTTATACCTGAAGGTACCATATTGGCATCACTCGACATTGTGAGCCTCTACACGTCCATACCCCATGAAGGGGGTGTCGACGCTGTGAGGCAAACAATTGCCGGAGACTTCTCAAGCGAACAAGTCACCCTGCTCATCGACCTCTTAAAGATAGTTCTAACCAAGAACAAATTTAAATTTAATGACCAGTTCTATATACAATGTGTCGGGACCGCAATGGGGACGAATGTTGCGCCCACGTACGCGAATGTATTCGTCGCCCATTTGGAGGAGGACGTCATCTCTGTATCCCACCACTTCAGTCATGTACTGGGGTGGTGGAGGTACATTGATGACGTCTTCCTCATCTGGTCCGGCAGTGAGAGCCAACTTCAATCCTTTCATCAACATCTGAACAATATCCATGATAATATTAAGTTCACATTAACACATTCCACCACAGGAGTACAATTTCTTGACACGTGGGTACGGATTGAGGGAAACTGTCTGCGGACTGACCTTTATGTTAAGCCCACGGACAGTAACTCAATCCTGCGCTACGACAGCCAACATCCCAGACACATGATCAACTCCCTACCAACCAGTCAAATGTTGCGGGTCAAAAGGATAGTCAGCTCTGAGGATAAGTTGGAGACCGCCCTTACCACAATGGCGTCCAACTTTGCAGAACGTGGCTACCCGGCACATATAATCAGAGAGAGTAAACAGAAGGTTCTCCATCCGCTTGAAGAGATCACACAACAGAGACCAGCCTCTAAAAGAGTAGCGTTTGTGTCCACATTTCCGGGTATCTCTGGTAGGGTGGCAGGCGTGTTACGTAGACACTGGCACATCCTACAAGAGGGACACACAGGAATACAGGAATTTGCCTCCCCCCCACTCATGTCATACCGGAGATCCGGCAATTTGAGGGATCGTCTGGTGAAGGCTGATGTGGGAGGGGGAGGTCCCAAACAGAGTTTCATCACCAGTGCCAACTTGGGATCATACCCGTGTAGATCTTGCATCAATTGCCCCCTGATGCATAAAGGCAACAAGTTTATACATCCAAACACAGGTCAGGAGTTTGGTATTAAACACTACCTCACTTGCAATTCTTCTTACGTGATTTATGTACTATGGTGCCCGTGTAAATTGTTACACGTTGGGGAAACCACCTGGGATTTCAAAACCAGGATAAATCACCATCGCTATACCATTAGAAAGAAACGCCAAGACCTTCCAGTGGCTAAACATTTTGAGGAGTTGGGCCATACAGAACGTGATTTAAGTTTTATGTTGGTAGACCACATTCCCCCCCTTAAAAAAGGTGGAGATAGGGAGTGTAAGTTAAAAAGGAGAGAGCTGAGGTGGATCTACGAGTTAAATACTCTCAAACCTCATGGTTTGAACACTGAATATAAAATCAGCCATAAAATATGTAATCCATAATCTCTCCTCTGGCATGGAGACACGCCACAGGACAAGTACGCGTAATATGGTGTATGATTGGTACTTTTTTTCTACATATTTTTCTGTATATTTATGCTTTTTTATTTATTTTTCTTCCAGAGGAGTGAATGAGAGACGCTGCGCCTCCAGCCATGACCGGTCACTGGGGACGCCATCACGACACCCTTTTCCTTATTCTACGGATACTCCTAAGCACCTGACGCCGGGTACCTGAGCACCCCGAAAACGAGCTGCATGAAATACACCTACGAAGGCAAAGATGGGTGAGTGGATGCCAGGTTGTCACTTTAGGGGTGGTATATCCGGATTGTGCCACCCGACTGGATTGCCAGATAGGGAGACACAGAGCCGGCATGCCAAACAGAACGGTTTTCCGTTCCATGGCATCACCCCACAACAGTTGACAATCCCACCCCCACGATGCGCCGGTACAACCGGTATCATAGGTACCACTATCGCATATGGACTGTCAGTAAGGGTAGCCAGGACCCAAGATGGCGTACAGCCCGCACTCACTCTAGTGCGCAAGCGCGAGCCATACACGTGCTTTTGTTTACCATGAGATCACTTCCGACGCAAACCGGAAATACGTAGGAGACGGAACTGGACTGGACTGGTTGGCGTCCTCGTGTGTGCCGGTGAATGGTAGACGCGCGGCGGAACTCCTCCCTCCCGGAAGATTCACACATCACGGTGAATACATGCACAATTATGCACTTTACAAAAGTTGTGAACAGTTTTGAGTTTACCTATTGTTTTGCACCGAGTTTATTTCATGTATGGTGGGCGCCTGATGCATGTAAGGTGTTTAATTTTGCCCTACTATCTATGATCGTAATAACCACTGTACTGCTGCACTTTGTTTTGTAAACAATTATGACACTAATTGATTGTCACCTGTTGACTATATAAACCCCACACTATGTACCAGTCACTGCTTGACAAAGGCCGTGTGAGACGGCTGAAACGTCGCCTCCTGTATGTTTGGTTGAATAAAGCCACACATTTTTTCCACGGAATTGAGTGCTGCTGCTTTCTACGTTATATATATATATATATATATATATATATATATATATATATATATACACACACACACACACTATATATATATATATATATATATATATATATATATATATACATACAGCTGGCACCCATCATGTATGAAGTGGGCTCACCACTCCTTATCTTCTTCCACAATCCATCAACACCTCCATGATGTAATGTTGCAGTATTTCATGGCTGTTGTGGCCATCTGGATGTGTTATATACAGATGTTATTTATATAACATTCAGATGTAATAGAGAGGTATATGTCACGCTTGTTTGATTGTACATTATGGCAGCTTGTGTGATACGCACCTCAATTGTAAGACTGTGAATGAATAGCTAAGTGTATCCTGTGGTTTTCTATTAACTGTTATATATCTGTTCACTTAGCTATTGTGCATGGATTTATTTATGTGTTTATTTACAGGCGCTCTGTAGTGTGATATAGCAGAGACCCCCTACGCGCATATAGAAAGGATCACTTACCGGAGATGGTTGTGCACTGGCGGAGTCTGCTGCAGCTTTTCCCAAACCAATTCCTCATCGCGCTCCGAGCTTTTTGGGATACAATCAGGTGCTGCGCGACTGCCAAGTGAACGGACAAACACGTTTATTGCCTAAAATGCAATGCAACACGTTTCACAGGGCTTCACCACTTCCTCCGGCAAATATCTACAATAACCCTGCGCACCTAGGTCCGGGGCACGAAGGTCCCATTAAGAGAAGACCATAAAACGTAGCTTTTATTATGATAAAATATCATGATCACATTTAATGAATTATCCCATTTAGTGAATTCACCAGTTGTAAATGTGATATCATAATAAAAGCTACGTTTTATGGTCTTCTCTTAATGGGACCTTCGTGCACTGGACCTAGGTGCGCAGGGTTAATGTGGATATATTGATAATTGGTCCCAGACTTGCTTGGGTTCTTTTGGCACCGCAGGGGGTTGAAGCACTGTGAAACATGTTACAATGCATTGTGGGAAATAAATATGTTTGTCCACTACCTTGGCAGTTGTGCAGCCCCTGATTATATCTCACCATCACCTGGAGAGGGTCAGCCGCAGCAGGAGCAGCAGAGTCTAATACATTATCTCTATCACATGGTGAGAGTAGTGAAATGTATTTCTGATTTCATTGCAAACATTGGAAACTTATTACCATGTAAGAGGCCACTGTCACCCGCTGCCCAAATCAGAGAATTTATAGTGTAAAAAAGCCATGTAAATAGTCATTGGGGCGAGTCCCGGCTGCAGCTCAGATACTGTAGATGAACAGATAGGGAAAGACACGTCACCCAGGGTTTGCAGGGTGGAGAGCCGCTGCCAGGAACGCTCCCCGTGACTATTTACATGGGTCCCTGGTGCCATTTTTAAAATATGATTCCTCTGAAACGCCCGGATGTTTCAGAGTAAATTATAGCGTGTTGGGATTGCACTGCTGAAACCAATTTTTGCAGCACTTAGCCCTTTTTATTATAATAATTAATTGGTAAAGTTGAATGTTATTGTTCATATATATATATACATTCTAGAAGGATAACAATCTCCCTGTAGTGTGAATGGCGCCTTTACCATCTGCTGCTTATATAGCGGATAAGATCATCATGGAAATACTTTGCATCTTTTTGCCTAGGACAGATCTTTGTAAGTGTCCGACCTTATCCCTCAAACATCAACATCTAAGTGTCAAAGGCTCCCGGTGGATATGATTAATATGACCTACAAGTTCGGTCATTGATTCTGATGGATTTGTTTCATGAATTAAATAGATGAAATGTGCGGATGTATTATAATCCTGAAAGACAAGAGAAACCCTCTTTCTTATTAAATTACACCATGACTGATTCCTAGTGACCAATAGTACAAAGTGACCTATAGGACCCCCAGGGCTCCTGCGAATCATTTCTTTAATTTCCTGATGTCATCACTAGAGGGCAGATCTGTAAGCACCTACTTTTGAGGTCTTTAGGATCTGAATACTGCTGCGTGCACATACTCCCCCTTGTAGCCATAGGAGTGTGCACCCCAAAGCACAAACTCACACCGCGCGCGTGCATATATATATATATATATATATATATATATATATATATATATATATATATATATATATATATATATACATATACACACACTCACAAATATACACTCTTGCTTGCATACACACATACATAAACAGACATGCACTCATATAAATATCGATACAAATAAAATTAAAAACTAGAGGGCAGTGCTCTCACCATAGGGAGTGCTCCAATAGGGGGCAGTGCTCTCACCATAGGGAGAGCTCCAATAGGGGGCAGTGCTCTCACCATAGGGAGTGCTCCAGTAGGGGGCAGTACTCTCACCATAGGGAGTGCTCCAATAGGGGGCAGTGCTCTCACCATAGGGAGTGCTCCAATAGGGGGCAGTACTCTCACCATAGGGAGTGCTCCAATAGGGGGCAGTGCTCTCACCATAGGGAGAGCTCCAATAGGGGCCAGTGCTCTCACCATAGAGAGAGCTCCAATGGGGGGCAGTGCTCTCACCATAGGGAGTGCTCCAATAGGGGGCAGTGCTCTCACCATAGGGGGTGCTCCAATGGGGGCAGTACTCTCACCATAGGGAGTGCTCCAATAGGGGGCAGTGCTCTCACCATAGGGAGTGCTCCAGTAGGGGGCAGTGCTCTCACAATAGGGAGTGCTCCAATAGGGGGCAGTGCTCTCACCATAGGGAGAGCTCCAATAGGGGGCAGTGCTCTCACCATAGGGAGAGCTCCAATAGGGGGCAGTGCTCTCACCATAGGGAGTGCTCCAATAGGGGGCAGTACTCTCATCATAGGGAGTGTTCCAATAGGGGGCAGTACTCTCACCATAGGGAGTGCTTCAATAGGGGGCAGTACTCTCACCATAGGGAGTGCTCCAATAGGGGGCAGTACTCTCACCATAGGGAGTGCTCCAATAGGGGTAGTACTCTCACCATAGGGAGTGCTCCAATAGGGGGCAGTGCTCTCACCATAGGGAGAGCTCCAATAGGGGGCAGTGCTCTCACCATAGGGAGAGCTCCAATAGGGGGCAGTGCTCTCACCATAGGGAGTGCTCCAATAGGGGGCAGTGCTCTTACCATAGGGAGAGCTCCAATAGGGGGCAGTGCTCTCACCATAGGGAGAGCTCCAATAGGGGGCAGTGCTCTCACCATAGGGAGTGCTCCAATAGGGGGCAGTACTCTCATCATAGGGAGTGTTCCAATAGGGGGCAGTACTCTCACCATAGGGAGTGCTCCAGTAGGGGGCAGTACTCTCACCATAGGGAGTGCTCCAATAGGGGGCAGTACTCTCACCATAGGGAGTGCTCCAATAGGGGTAGTACTCTCACCATAGGGAGTGCTCTAATAGGGGGCAGTGCTCTCACCATAGGGAGAGCTCCAATAGGGGGCAGTGCTCTCACCATAGGGAGAGCTCCAATAGGGGGCAGTGCTCTCACCATAGGTAGTGCTCCAATAGGGGGCAGTACTCTCACCATAGGGAGTGCTCCAATAGGGGGCAGTGCTCTCACCATAGGGAGTGCTCCAATAGGGGGCAGTACTCTCACCATAGGGAGTGCTCCAATAGGGGGCAGTACTCTCACCATAGGGAGTGCTCCACTAGGGGGCAGTACTCTAACCATAGGGAGTGCTCCAGTAGGGGGCAGTACTCTAACCATAGGGAGTGCTCCAATAGGGGGCAGTGCTCTCACCATAGGGAGTGCTCCAATAGGGGGCAGTACTCTCACCATAGGGAGTGCTCCAGTAGGGGGCAGTGCTCTCACCATAGGGAGTGCTCCAATAGGGGGCAGTACTCTCACCATAGGGAGTGCTCCATTAGGGGGCAGTACTCTCACCATAGGGAGTGCTCCACTAGGGGCAGTACTCTCACCATAGGGAGTGCTCCAATAGGGGGCAGTGATCTCACCATAGGGAGAGCGCCAATAGGGGGCAGTGCTCTCACCATAGGGAGAGCTCCAATAGGGGGCAGTACTCTTACCATAGGGAATGCTCCAATAGGGGGCAGTGCTATCACCATAGGGAGTGCTCCAATATGGGGCAGTACTCTAACCATAGGGCGTGCTCCAATAGGGGCCGTACTCTCACCATAGGGAGTGCTCCAATAGGGGGCAGTACTCTAACCATAGGGAGTGCTCCAGTAGGGTGCAGTACTCTAACCATAAGCAGTGCTCCAATAGGGGGCAGTGCTCTCACCATAGGGAGTGCTCCAATAGGGGGCAGTACTCTCACCATAGGGAGTGCTCCAGTAGGGGGCAGTACTCTCACCATAGGGAGTGCTCCAGTAGGGGGCAGTGCTCTCACCATAGGGAGTGCTCCAATAGGGGGCAGTACTCTCACCATAGGGAGTGCTCCAGTAGGGGGCAGTGCTCTCACCATAGGGAGTGCTCCAATAGGGGGCAGTGCTCTCACCATAGGGAGAGCGCCAATAGGGGGCAGTGCTCTCACCATAGGGAGAGCTCCAATAGGGGGCAGTACTCTCACCATAGGGAGTGCTCCAAAAGGGGGCAGTGCTCTCACCAGAGGGAGTGCTCCAATATGGGGCAGTACTCTAACCATAGGGAGTGCTCCAATAGGGGCCATACTCTCACCATAGGGAGTGCTCCAATAGGGGGCAGTACTCTGGGGGCAGTACTCTAACCATAGGGAGTGCTCCAGTAGGGTGCAGTACTCTAACCATAGGCAGTGCTCCAGTAGGGGGCAGTGCTCTCACCATAGGGAGTGCTCCAATAGGGGGCAGTACTCTCACCATAGGGAGTGCTCCAGTAGGGGGCAGTACTCTCACCATAGGGAGTGCTCCAATAGGGGGCAGTGCTCTCACCATAGGGAGAGCACCAAAAGGGGGCAGTGCTCTCACCATAGGGAGAGCTCCAATAGGGGGCAGTACTCTCACCATAGGGAGTGCTCCAATAGGGGGGCAGTACTCTCACCATAGGGAGTGCTCCAATAGGGGGCAGTGCTCTCACCATAGGGAGTGCTCCAATATTTTGCAGTACTCTCACCATAGGGAGTGCTCCAATAGGGACCATACTCTCACCATAGGGAGTGCTCCAATAGGGGGCAGTACTCTCATCATAGGGAGTGCTCCACTAGGGGGCAGTACTCTAACCATAGGGAGTGCTCCAGTAGGGGGCAGTACTCTGACCATAGGCAGTGCTCCAATAGGGGGCAGTACTCTCACCATAGGGAGTGCTCCAGTACGGGGCAGTGCTCTCACCATAGGGAGTGCTCCAATAGGGGGCAGTACTCTCACCATAGGGAGTACTCCAGTAGGGGGCAGTACTCTCACAATAGGGAGTGCTCCACTGGGGGCAGTACTCTCACTATAGGGAGTGCTCCAGTAGGGGGCAGTACTTTCATTGTAGGGACACACAGTTATGGGCAGAAATTGGTTAATAGTAGTTAGGCAGGGTAAACTGTATTAAAAGGACACTTGCCTAAGTAACTAACCACACATTGCTAATTTGCTCCTGTTCTCTATGTGAACAGCCCAGTAAACAGCCCAGGTCAGGCGCTCTGTGTGAACGATATGTAGTATTGGGCAAGTTTACAACAATAAATCAGAACAATCTGTATTTGAATCTAAACTATCAGTAGGTAGTAGGTCAGTAGCCATTTGCCCCTTTAACTTCTTAAGGACTCAGTATTTTTCAGTTTTTTGTTTTTCCTCATCACCTTTTAAAAACCATAACCCTTTAAATTTTCCACCTAAAAATCCATATTATGGCTAATTTTTTGCGCCACCAATTCTACTTTGCAGTGACATCAGTCATTTTACCCAAAAATCTACGGCAAAATATAAAAAAAAATCATTGTGCAACAAAATTGAAGAAAATACGCCATTTTGTAACTTTTGGGGGCTTCTGTTTCTACGCAATGCATTTTTCTTGTAAAAATGACCCCTTATCTTTATTCTGTAGGTCCATACGATTAAAATGATCCCCTACTTATATAGGTTTGATTTTGTCGCACTTCTGGAAAAAATCATAACTACATGCAGGAAAATTTATACATTTAAAAATGTCATCTTCTGACCCCTATAACTTTTTTATTTTTCTGCATACGGGGCGGTATGAGGGCTCATTTTTTGAGCCGTGGTCTGAAGTTTTTATCGATACCATTTTTGTTTTGATCAGACTTTTTGATCGTTTTTTATAAATTTTTTAATGGTATAAAAAAGAAGCTATTTTGGACTTTGGAATTTTTTTACGTGTACGCCATTGACCGTGCGGTTTAATTAATGATATCTTTTTATAGTTCGGACATTTATGCACACGGCGATACCACATATGTTTGTTTTTATTTACATTGTTTTTTTCTTTAATGGTAAAAGGGGGTGATGCAAACTTTTATTAGGGAAGGGGTTAAATCATATTTATTAACACTTTTTTTCATTTTTTTTTTTTCGCAGTATTTTAGCCCCCATAGGGGTGACTCACTAACTAGAGAATACATTACAATTTATTACAAATTGATGATTTAATAATGAAAAAATCTCCTCTATCAGATATTGGCTGCTGTAAGCCGCTCTGGAAGAGTGGGATACCGTAAGGCCGCTGGGATTGTGCAGTGACCTGGTCGTGCCTCACCCTTGCGTTGCCGTGACTCCGCCTCCATGTGATGTCACGGAACGTGCCGCACATGCTACAGGGGAGGTCTATGCGGTGATATCGCTCCCATAGTGTAGGAGGATTGGATCAGCGGCAAGGCAGTGCAGCACCGAGGTGATCAGGGGCGGACTGACAACACTCAGGGCCCCCGGACCAAATAAAGCAAGGGCCCCCAGTCAGCTCCTGGCCACACCTCTGCCCCGCCCCATTCTATGAGGCTAGTGTTTTGCTCCACCAATTGTACTTTGTCATTACATCACTCATTTTACCATAAAATCTATGGCGAAAGCAAATAACAATATTTGTGGGTTGAATTTTCTTTTTAAAACAGCGCAGCTTGCTAATTTTGGAGGGGTTTGTTACTACACAAAATGACACATTATCTTTATGATAATAACAGTATAATATTACAACAATACCCAAATTATATAGGTTTTGTATTATTTTACTACTTTTGAAAAGTTTTAGCTTTTTGTAGGAAAATGTGAATGTTTCCAATCATCCTCTTACCCTGATAACTCTTATTTTCCGTATATATGGGGATTTATAAGGGCTCATGATCCATAGTTTTTATCAGTACCATTCTTGTTCAGATTGGACTTTTTGATCTTTTTTTTTTATTTTTATATACGAAGGTACCGTATATACTCGAGTATAAGCCGACCCAAATATAAGCCGAGGCCCCTAATTTCACCCCCAAAATCCAAGGAAAAGTTATTGACTCGAGTATAAGCCTAGGGTGGGAAATACATCATCCCCCCCTGTCATCATCCAGACCCCCGTCATTAACACCTTCATCATCATTCCCCCTTCATCATCATCACCCTGTCATCATCCCCTTGTCATCATCCCACACCCCCTTCATCATCACTACCTGTCATCATCCCACACCCCCCTTCATCATCCCCTTGTCAAAATCCCACACCCCCCTTCATCATCCCCTTGTCATCATCCCACACCCCCCTTCATCATCCCCTTGTCATCATCCCACACCCCCCTTCATCATCCCCTTGTCATCATCCCACACCCCCCTTCATCATCCCCTTGTTATCATCCCACACCCCCCTTCATCATCCCCTTGTCATCATCCCACACCCCCCTTCATCATCCCCTTGTCATCATCCCACACCCCCCTTCATCATCCCCTTGTTATCATCCCACACCCCTCCCTTCATCATCCCCTTGTCATCATCCCAAACCCCCCCTTCATCATCCCCTTGTCATCATCCCACCCCCCCCCCTTCATCTTCCCACCCCCCCTTCATAATCCCCTTGTCATCATCCCACACCCCCTTCATCATCACTGCCTGTCATCATCCCACACCCCCCTTCATCATCCCCTTGTCAAAATCCCACACACCCCTTCATCATCCCCTTGTCATCATCCCACACCCCCCTTCATCATCCCCTTGTCATCATCCCACACCCCCCTTCATCATCCCCTTGTCATCATCCCACAGTCCCATTCATCATCCCCTTGTTATCATCCCACACCCCTCCCTTCATCATCCCCTTGTCATCATCCCACACACCCCCTTCATCATCCCCTTGTCATCATCCCACCCCCCCTTCATCATCCCCTTGTCATCATCCCACACCCCCTTCATCATCACTGCCTGTCATCATCCCACACCCCCTTCATTATCCCCTTGTCAAAATCCCACACACCCCTTCATCATCCCCTTGTCATCATCCCACACCCCCCTTCTTCATCCCCTTGTCATCATCCCACACCCCCTTCATCATCCCCTTGTCATCATCCCACCCCCCCTTCATCATCCCCTTGTCATCATCCCACCCCCCCTTCATCATCCCCTTGTCATCATCGCACACCCCCTTCATCATCCCCTTGTAATCATCCCACACCCCCCCATCATCATCCCCTTGTCATCATCCCACACCCCCTTCATCATCCCCTTGTCATCATCCCACCCCCTTCATCATCCCCTTGTCATCATCCCACACCCCCTTCATCATCCCCTTGTAATCATCCCACAACCCCCCTTCATCATCCCCTTGTCATCATCCCACACCCCCTTCATCATCCCCTTGTCATCATCCCACCCCCCCTTCATCATCCCCTTGTCATCATCCCACATCCCCCTTCATCATCCCCTTGTCATCATCCCACACCCCCCTTCATCATCCCCTTGTCATCATCCCACACCCCCTTCATCATCCCCTTGTCATCATCCCACCCCCCCTTCATCATCCCCTTGTCATCATCCCACACCCCCCTTCATCATCCCCTTGTCATCATCCCACACCCCCTTCATCATCACTGCCTGTCATCATCCCACACCCCCCTTCATCATCCCCTTGTCAAAATACCACACACCCCTTCATCATCCCCTTGTCATCATCCCACACCCCCCTTCATCATCCCCTTGTCATCATCCCACACCCCCCTTCATCATCCCCTTGTCATCATCGCACACCCCCTTCATCATCCCCTTGTAATCATCCCACACACCCCCATCATCATCCCCTTGTCATCATCCCACACCCCCTTCATCATCCCCTTGTCATCATCCCACCCCCTTCATCATCCCCTTGTCATCATCCCACACCCCCTTCATCATCCCCTTGTAATCATCCCACAACCCCCCTTCATCATCCCCTTGTCATCATCCCACACCCCCTTCATCATCCCCTTGTCATCATCCCACCCCCCCTTCATCATCCCCTTGTCATCATCCCACATCTCCCTTCATCATCCCCTTGTCATCATCCCACACCCCCCTTCATCATCCCCTTGTCATCATCCCACACCCCCCTTCATCATCCCCTTGTCATCATCCCACCCCCCCTTCATCATCCCCTTGTCATCATCCCACACCCCCCTTCATCATCCCCTTGTCATCATCCCACACCCCCTTCATCATCACTGCCTGTCATCATCCCACACCCCCCTTCATCATCCCCTTGTCAAAATACCACACACCCCTTCATCATCCCCTTGTCATCATCCCACACCCCCCTTCATCATCCCCTTGTCATCATCCCACACCCCCCTTCATCATCCCCTTGTCATCATCCCACACCCCCTTCATCATCCCCTTGTCATCATCCCACCCCGCCTTCATCATCTCCTTGTCATCATTCCACCCCCCCCTTCATCATCCCCTTGTCATCATCCCCCCCCCCTTCATCATCCCCTTGTCATCATCCCACACCCCCCTTCATCATCCCCTTGTCATCATCCCACCCCCCCTTCATCATCCCCTTGTCATCATCCCACACCCCCCTTCATCATCACCACATGTCATCAGCCCCCCCCCCCTCTTCATCATCATCACTGCTTGTCAATGTCTGATACAGGGGTTTTCAACCTACAGACCTCCAGATGTTTCAAAACTACAACTCCCAGCAAGCCCGGGCAGCCATCGGCTGTCCGGGCTTGCTGGGAGTTGTAGTTTTGAAACATCTGGAGGTCCGCAGGTTGAAGACCACTGCGGCCTTCGACATCATCCAGCCCCCCCACCCTTTCACCCTCTTTAGTTCTGTACTCACCTCCGCTCGGCGGGACGTTAGGGTGCGCTGGTCCAGTGCTACAGGACTGTCCGGTGGGGAGGTCGTCCGGTGGGATAGTGGTTCCGGGCTGTCCATCTTCACCGGGGGGCCTCTTCTCCGCACTTCGGGCCTGGAATAGAGGCGTTGCCTTGACGACGACGCATAGGGATGTTGCTAATGAACGTCCCTGTGCGTCGTCGTCAAGGCAACGTGACTATTTCGGGGCCGGGCCCGAAGCGCGGAGAAAAGGCCCCCCCCCGGTGAAGATGGACAGCCCGGACGACCTCCCCACCGGACAGTCCTGCAGCACCGGACCAGCGCACCCTAACGTCCTGCCGAGCGGAGGTAAGTACAAAACTAAAAGTGGTGGGGGGTCTGGATGATGTCGAAGGCCGCACTGGTCTTCAACCTGCGGACCTCCAGAGGTTTCAAAACTACAACTTCCAGCAAGCTCGGACAGCCGATAGCTGTCAGCAAAAATCGTGCTGAAAAACTTGGCTTATACTTGAGTATATACGGTATACGAAGTGACCAAAACTCAGCAATTCTGGACAAATGAATTATCCAAAGCAAAATTGGTGGCACAAAAAAAAACAAGCCCTCATATAGTTCTGTAGGTAGGAAATTTAAAGTGTTGCGATTTTTAGAAGATTAGGAGGGAAAAAAAACAAAGTGCAAAAATTAAAGAGTCCTATATTAAAAAATGTTCCACTATTTGTCAGGATGCGGTAGCCCTCTTGGTGGTCTAGGGGAGGTGTGTGTGCCCATCAGGTTCCTCACCTCCCTGATACCCCTGGTCATCTTGGATTCGGTCGAAATGCCATCAGTATACGGCTCCTCGGCCGATACCTTGGTTAACTCCTAAGTTGAAGCCAGGTGCATTTGCGGCCCCTTAGTAGCTTCGGCAAAAAGGGGCATCAAACCTGAATCCTTACAGGGGCCTTTTGGCCCAGAGGTGAAGGGTAGTTTCGGGGCCTCTCTCCTGTTGGAGAAGAGCTTAGCGATAGACCGCATCCTTTGTGCACGTTTTTTTAGTGTGACACGTTTGCACTTTTTCTTGCACTTTGGGTGATAGAGAGCACTTGCCTTAAAAAAAAAATTATATTTTTTTTCACCATTTTTAGTCCCTTTAGTGAACTGTCACATGTCACCTTTCTTTCGCAAACACTAACCAATGCTGTACTATAGCACAGCATTGATCAGTGTTATTGGCCTTCTACTTATACAGGCTGCCTATATTCCTGGAGCGCCGATCTGACAGCACTGAGCCAGGTAGAGCCCCTTCAGCTTTCTCCTCAGCTGATTGGGACCCTGCAATTTTGCTGCAGTGGTCCCAATCAGATTTAGAAATCGCCATCAACTTTGATAGCAGTATCCAAAGGGTTAATGTCAGACATCAGCCGGATGGTTCCAGCTAATGATTTATACAACACAGTGGGAGCAGGCACTCTGTACATGTACGCCTTGCATCCCTAGGGTACCTTTTCACCTACAGGATCTGCTGCATATTTTCTGCAGCTGATTTTGCTACCCATTGAAGCTAATGGGTAACAACATCAGCTGCACAAAATATGCAGCAGATCCTGTAGGTGTGAATGTACAATTAAGGGGTTAATAATAAGTAAACAAGCAGTGTGTCCACATGTTGTGGCGCCAGCGGGGTCACTTTCCCTCCTCCAGTGTCCACAGGTCACCAACAGGTTGCATCACCAGAACAATTGTTTTGAAAAATTGCGGCAAAAATAGCCCAGTTTTACCGCGATTTTTGAAATTGTTCTGGTGATCCAACCTGTTGGTGACCTGTGGACACTGGAGGAAGGAAAGTGACCCCACTGGGCTCCTACTTTATACATCATCCAGCCCCAAGTTATACTGCTGATCTGAGGGGGAGGAGGCCGGACACAGGGACATCGCTCACCCTCACATGGAGTGGACACTCTGTGTTCCCGGGAGGCCTGTCAGCTCTTGGCCCCTCCTCTTCTGTGCTGGGGGCGGAGCCATCAATGAGTTCCTCTTCATCCCTAATGCTGCCTGTCTCCGCTAATGATACGCAGAGCAGGAGCAGCGCATGGATATTTATACCATTGAAAAAGGGGTCACTCCCGAAACGCGTCTAGCTTACCTACCCCCAACATTCAGTTCACCATTGGAAGTCCAATACCACTCCTACTATTTGCAACAGCTGGAACCCCTCGCTTTTGGGACCACTGTGCATATGTGCGGTTTCTGATACGAGGACGCCGCTCTCAGCACAGCATCACCATCCTGCACCGGCATCCACTCACCAGCCACACACCGCATATCCATCGCCAGCAGAATCGAGGAATACGTTTGTACTGTTTAGTCTAAATCTTCACTGTCTAGTCTATGTTTCCACAGCCTAGTTTCCATTTTCACTGTCTAATCTATATTCACACTGCCTGGTCTAAATTTGCACTGTTTAATCTGTGTTTGCACTATGTGGTCTAAGTGTGCACTGTCTAGTCTAAATTGGCATTGCATACTCTAGGGGGGAGATTTATCAAACGATTTAGACTGGTTTTTCCTGTCTAAATTTGTCGCACAGAAAGTCACAGTCTAAATATGTGCGACTTTTCTGCAACTTTTGCTGTGGAGGATTTTTAGAACATGATGCATTCTGGTCTATTTTAGACGGAAATGCATTGGTGCTGAATTTATCAAGTGCGACTTTTGTGCGACAAGTCGCATCTGCCCAAAATACGCTGAAATGTCCGACCATGTTGGAGCAGGTCTAAATGCAGTTTAAGCTGTAGACCCTGAAGTCTGAGCACAGAATTTATCAAGGGCTGTGAGACCTATAGACAGGAGACTACCACATACGCTGGTCTATAAGCATGCCCAGAATAGACTAGATTAGGAAATGTCCCCCTATGTTTGTACTGTCTAGTCTAAGTTGTCACTTTCTAGTCTAAATTTGAACTGTATAGTCTACATTTGCTCTGTCTAGTCTATATATGTGCTGTCTAGTCTATATATGCGCGGTCTAGTATAAGTTTGCACTGTTCATTTTAAGTTTTCACTGTCTAGTCTAAGTTTCCATTGTCTAGTCCAGGCCAGCTCAATGCATTTTAAGCCAAGTCTCCTTTCCGATCACACCATGACCCTTTCCAAATAACTCACAACTCTTTTTGAGTGAGGTGCATTTTACTCTTTGGCACACTATGCATACTACTCTTTTGTTTGCATTTGGAGCCAAAATTCAGGTGCAACAGCCAAGACACATCTGGGCACAAAGTCAAAAGCCATCACATATTTCATACAGCCCGAGCCACTGTGATAAATCAGTCTAGAGTGAGGTTCTGGTAAGTATTAGGAAGCATTTGATTTTTTATAGTATTTTGTCTATTATTTTTAAAAGGGTACTCCGGTGGAAAACATTTATTTTTTATTTTTTGTAAACAGATTTGTAAATCACTTCTATTAAGAAATCTTAACCCTTCCAGTACTTAGCAGCTGCTCTATGCTTCACAGGAACTTACGTTGTTCTTTTTAGTCTGACCACAGTGCTCTCTGCTGACACCTCTGTCCATGTCAGGAACTGTCAAGAGCAGGAGAGGTTTGCTATGGGGATTTGCTCCTGCTTGGAACAGTTCCTGACATGGACAGAGGAAGCATCAGAGAGCACTGTGGTCAGACTGGAAAGAACTACACAACTTCCTGTGAAGCATACAGCAGCTGATAAGTACAGGAAGGGTTAAGATTTATTAATAAAAGTAATTTACAAATCTGTTTAACTTTCTAGAATCAGTTGATTTGATCCCCCCCCCCCCAACCGGAGTACCCCTTTAAGTACTGAAACATAAATACCATACCAAATAAATTTTAAATGCACCAAATAATTGATGATACAATGAGATGTGCCTTCATATTCTGCCCAGTAAAGCAATGGATACAGTAGATACAGGCAGAATTATAATTTTATCCCCCGCTGGTATCCATGATACATAAGACATGGAGCCGAGGGAAAAAAAAAACAAAAAACAAGCTAAGGTTTAGTTATAAAACACAATTGGTGTATCTTTATATAAGTTGCCGACTGTGCACTTTTCCTTTAATTACACAAAAGAAATAAAAATAATAAAACAAATAAAAATGTAAATGATGAGGTCTTATGAAATACGTGAAAAAACGCGCCACCTGTGACCCATGCAAAATAATATATTTACAAATTACAATGGAAGTAATTTAAGTGGAGACAGTCAGAACAGCGTGATCTCCGCTTCATACTGAGATCTTTTTAATATGTCAATATTTTAATCTGTCTGCGGATTCCGAACTCATAAGGCACCGTTATGAGATGCTAGCTTTTATTACTTTACATACAGCTTATTGGGGGATTTTCTATTTATTTATTTATTTATATTTATTATTTTTTGTTTATTTCTTTAATTTTTATTTATTTTTTTGCTCACGTATAGAAGTATAGGAAATTATAAAATAAATATATATCTAAAACAAACAAGATTATATAGAATATAAGTGGACAACAGTGTAATCGTTCAACACTTTGCATCATTTTCTAAACCTTAAAATCAGTGGAATATTGTATTTGCAATACCTTGCCTGACCACATGGAGTGCTGTCAAGGAAACATGTTTATAAACACAATAAATATATATCATTTCTTACACGTCTTTGACATTTATATCGGCTTTGATCCATAGTCCTAGACCCCATTGGATCTTTGGGTTTTTTGATGTCTTATTTTTCTTATTTTTCATTTAGATTCTTTTAAGAGAACAACTTGAATGCAGCGCAGCATGGTTGGCTTTTTGCAGTCTTCGGTGATAAATCAACTGTGACTTTTTAAAAAAAATTAGCAAATTTTTTTGCACAATCTCACAGCAGCCTGAACTACACTTTGAAACCTGCTTAGATCTACACTATTTAGCTAATCAGGAAGAATTTGCACCTTTTTAATACATTTTTGTAAATTACAAACACACAAAAAAAATTACATAAATAAAAACAGACCCGCATGCTATGCAACAGATTTATTATGTATTTTGGACACTTTTTTCTCCTCGCTAGATGTTTTTGAACTGGAAAAGGGATGAATAAGAGGATCTTATGCACCAGATTTATTAATAGCGAGTCAACCATCAGGTGATGTGTGTGTGTGTATGCTAGTGTTTACAAACCAGTGTGCCTCCAGCTGTTGCAAAACTACAACTCCCAGCATGCCCTGACAGACTTTGGGCATGCTGGGATTTGTAGATTTGCAACAGCTGGAGGCACACTGGTTGGGAAAAACTGTTCTAGCAAATTCAGCATACGCATCATGTTGCACCAGTGTTTCCCAACAAGTGTGCCTCCAGCTGTTGCAAAACTACAACTCCTGGCATGCCCAAAGGCTGTCAGGGCATGCTGGAAGTTGTAGTTTTGCAACACCTGGAGGCACCCTGGTTGAGAAACACTGGTGTATGCCCTATGGAGGTGTGGTGAACTACAGCCCCCAGGAGACTACAGAGGCAGCATGCTGGTGTTATTCTGAGGACTCCTGTATGACACATGCTGGGAGTTGTAGTCCCTTCTGTGTGCGTATGTCAGTGTATCCCAACCAAGGCTGATTATATTAGTGTGCTGTGTATAAGGGGGCTGACCCAGGAAAATAGTAGGATGGGTAAAGGGCGGAACAAACAAACAAACACAAAAAAGGAGCCGTCCCAAACCAGCAAGGCACGTGGCATGCTGGGATTTGTAGTTTTCAGCACAGCAAGAAACAGGAAATAGAAGCAAAGATAGGAAAACAAAGTGGGGGATAAAAAGACAACAGAGAACGGAAATAGAGTCGCCGAAACAACAAGAATAGAAATGAAACAAAACAAATAGGGTAAGTAAAAAAACGGAAAAACACATTGACCACCGGAGTACCCCTTTAATTTGGTGCATTTTCTTCTCACATGTCTTGTTTTAAGCCAAATTTATGACGGTAATAACCAATTGTGGCTTCTGTCTTTGGTTTGGAATCACAGATGATCACATATTGGAGCTTCTTGTATAGTTGCTTATTTTGACCAGAAGAAATGTTTCTATTTCTGTCCCAGCAACATAATAAGATATAAGAGAAGTTGCACATTACATATTAGTGAGTGTTGGTCGTAACAATATGAGGTTTCAGAGGTCATTGCCGATAGTTTGCCGCAGATGTTTTTGAATACATTCCCTGTAGAGTCCACTTGAGTCCAGGAGCTTCTATACCAGGTCTTTCTCCCGGTTTGCCTCTCTTGGTTGACCTCGAGTTTCTTTCTTTGTCCATTAATGCTCATTTGGTTTACAATGTTATTCTGTACAACTCTAGGTTTGCAGAAGATCAAAAAAGACGATTGTCAATATAACATTCTCCTTGCAATAGTGAATATCTGACCAGTCAGAAGAGAGGACGCCTGGTCTAGGGTTATCTTCACTTACTGCAGGAATATTATCTTGTTCCTTTTATGTAGTTTCTTTGTATTATTATTATGTTTGACTTCTTTGACTGTACATTGTGACCCCCTCAGTATTTCATGTGAATTACAGACTATTTTCAATAATAACTTTATGGGTTGTGTATGTCCCGTACACCTCCTAATTCTTACCTATTGACCATCTATTTTGAACAACCACTTATTCCTCTTGCTCTTCTCTCTGCTCTATTTCGTACTTAAAGTTACCAAAAACAGCGCAGGACACTCCTTGGTGTAGTGGACCAGGAGTGTTGGGGGGGGAGGGGGGGGGAGAGTGGAGGAAATGAGTATTGCATGCTTATGTTTTTTTGAAGTCCCCTAACCCTGGAGAAAATTGGGCTCTGAGACCAGTTAAGTGCCAAGGCCCTACCACAGGAAAAGGGAGCCTTTGCCAGTGGTCTCCAAACTGTGGATCTATGAATGTGGATACTGGATACCCTTTGGATAGGGGATAACATGTCTGGGGGTGGAGTATCCCTTTAATCTTTCCAGTACTTTTCAGCTGCTGAATGCTCCACAGAAAGTTGTGTAGTTGACCACAGTGCTCTCTGCTGACACCTCTGTCCATGTCAGGGACTGTCCAGTGAAGGAGCAAATCCCGGTAGCAAACCTCTCCTACTCAGGACAGCTTTTTTTTTTTTTTTACATAGAAGTAATTTACAAATATGAATAACTTTCTGGCACCGGTTGATTTTGCAAACATTTGTTTCCCATTGGAGTACCCCTTTAAGGTCCACAGTTTGAAGACCACTACTCTAGGATAATCAGTTAGGTTTGATCTTCTCTTAGCCGGTTGATCACAATATCTCACCAGATTTTACTTATCCTATAAAAAAAAATCTATGAGTCATTTTTGAGACAAATTATTCTGTCCGTTCTTGGTCAGCAGATTTATAAATGTAGCGCTAGTAATAATTAATAATATGGCACATCTCTGGGCTTGGCTCTGCACGGAGCTTTAATATAAGTTTCGTAATTATGGCGAGTTTTTGTCCTCCCTTAATTTGCTGCTATGGAATGGAAGGAAAATGACCAGAATGAGAAGGAAGATCATTATCATACAATATTAACCATCATTAAAATATACTAATGCATTCATGTTGCAATAAAAATAAAATTATCAATAAAGTGGATCAATAACTCTGCCTATATGCTGGTAATGAGAACATCAGCTAACATTAGTAAGCGCTACCGAACGGCGGCGTCCAGACAGCAGAGGAGCTGAACTCTTCTCAGAGCATGGCCTTGGCAAAGGGATTCTTCTTGTTTCTCTATACAGAGTTAGGGAGGCAATTCAGAAGTAGCAGTAATGTTTATTTTTTTTTTTCAGATGTAGCAGAGCTAGAGCGATACAAGATTAATCCAGGGAGATTCAAAATGTTCTAGAGTTACTATTATAACAAATGTTGCACCCCATGCTTTTAATGTGAATGAATAAAGTTACTGCCATCTTCTTACTATTGTCACGTCCAGGTTCCGATCAATGCAGACCTGGATATTGCCCCAACCACTATTCTAACTCACTTGGATGATCTGCCCTAATTGTTGGCTCTCAACTGAGCAATATAGTACTAATAGGCAAACAAAGGGTAAACCAGGGAGAAAGTGAAAGGGTCAGAACCAACAGATCAGCAAAGTACACAGAGTCACAAGGCAAAGTTAGAGCAAGCAAAGGCTTAAACCTATAGAGCAACAAAGTACACAATCAGAGTCACAAGGAAAAGTCAAGGCAAGCAATAGCTCAAACTTATAGAGCAGTGCAGCACAAAATCAGAATGCAGGAGCAAAGCCAGTAAACGGTCAAAAGGTCAGGTCACAGGAGGTCAGAATAGCAATAGGAATAATGAAAAAAAATGCTAGTGAAGGGTAGAAACCTCTGGGCGACGTGAGCACCAATGTCACAGCTGATTGGTCCAGCTTCCACATCTCCTCATTGCACGGTCATTGCCAGGATGACTATGAACACTACCAGCTGGCAAAGAGTTAAACTCAGGCAACACTGGAGCTGGGCAAGGTAAGTTCACTATACCTTCTTTTACTGCTTCCCAAATGTAAATATAAATTATTTCAAATCAAACCAGGAAAATCTATTCTACTATGTGTAACAGAGATTCAATGCTTACATAGTTACATAGTTAGTATGGTTGAAAAAAGACATACGTCCATCAAGTCCAACCAGGGGATTGAAGGGAAGGATGTAAGGGGATAAGGGAAAGGGATGTAGTTTTATAATTCTGCATAAGCTTTAATGTTATTTTGTTCCAGGAATGTATCTAACCCTGTTTTAAAGCTGTTAATTGTTCCTGCTGTGACCAGTTCCTGAGGTAGACCGTTCCATAAATTCACAGTCCTCACGGTAAAGAAGGCGTGCCGCCCCTTTAGACTAAACCTTTTCTTCTCCAGACGGAGGGAGTGCCCCCTCGTCCTTTGGGGGGGTTTAACCTGGAACAGTTTTTCTCCATATTTTTTGTATGGGCCATTAATATACTTATATACGTTTATCATATCCCCCCTTAAACGTCTCTTCTCAAGACTAAACAATTGTAACTCCTTTAATCGCTCCTCATAGCTAAGATGTTCCATGCCCCATATTAGTTTAGTCGCGCGTCTCTGCACCCTTTCTAACTCTGCAGTGTCCCTTTTATGAACAGGCGACCAAAACTGAACAGCATATTCCAGGTGAGGCCGTACCAATGCTTTATAAAGGGGGAGTATTATGTCCCTGTCCCTTGAGTCCATGCCTCTTTTGATACATGACAATATCCTGCTGGCTTTGGAAGCAGCAGCCTGACATTGCATGCTATTCTGTAGTCTGTGATCTACAAGTACACCCAGATCCTTCTCTACCAGTGACTCTGCCAGTTTAATCCCCCCTAAGACATACGACGCTGCAGGTTATTAGTACCCAGATGCATAACTTTACATTTATCCACATTGAACCTCATTTGCCAAGTGGATGCCCAGACACTTAGTCTATCCAAGTCATCTTGTAACCTATGCACATCCTCTATAGACTGTACCGTGCTACAAAGCTTGGTGTCATCTGCAAAGATAGAAACAGAGCTGTTAACACCATCCTCTATATCATTGATAAATAAATTAAACAGCAGCGGGCCCAGTACTGAACCTTGGGGTACACCACTAATAACCGGGGACCAATCAGAGTACGAATCATTGACCACCACTCTCTGGGTATGATCCATGAGCCAGTGTTCAATCCAGTTACAAACTAAAGTTTCCAAGCCCAAGGACCTTAATTTACCTGTCAGACGTCTGTGAGGGACAGTATCAAACGCTTTAATAGACACAGCTTGTGATTGGGCACCCCCTTACTTTCGATCATTGGGGCACCCAGCGGTTGGATCCCACCAATGTAGCTTTTATGGTGTATCTAGTCAATGTCCCATGAAGCTGTGTGTGGAACAATCTCTTACACTCATTAAGTGTACAAAAATATGAATTCCAATGAAACAATGGATCGTAATGGCCGTTTCATTACACCGAACAATGGCCGGCCCGCACTATCACCATGTGGGAACAAGGACTGAATGAATCTTCCTTAGAAATATTCTCCATTGTCTAATGCTATTTAGGAGCTGAGACACTTTGTAGAGGTGAAATAACTCAGAATTTCCTTTTTTTCCCTCCAGTTACTTTGGCTTCTCCAGTGAGAGCTCAGACTGAACATTTTCTCTTTCTTTTCACAGGAATCAAGAAGGATAAGGAAGAATTAAATCCATTCTGACACTTGAAAAATTATTCCCTAAAGCAACTCTTGTCTGTTCAGAGAGCTCCTGCCAATAGGGCCTAGGGGGGAACTTGAGCCATATATATTGGTGGAGCCGGGGCCCCTCTGGATTGAATTCTTCTCGGTGTATACATTACTGGATATTGTAACTAGTGCAACCTTTTCCAAATTAAAATTACACAAAAGCCAACAAATGACCTTTTTCTTTTCCCCGATGCTTTCTTGAACTTTCCTATATTTTTTATGAATTGTTACTTTTCTGATTAGATTTTTTTTAAAGGGCATCAAGAGGGAATTTCATTTGTTCCCATATAGAATGATTGTGAAACTAGGACATACTGTGTATATGGTTTTTATTCTTCCATGTGGCCTCATATACATTGAACGTTTGTAGTTTTACTGCAAAAATCTTTGTATCCATTGGCCTAATTGGGGCACATACACATACCCTCCCCCTCTGTAAAAGTAGCTCCTGGTTTGGCCAACTTGAGGCCCTGAATGGCTGCCATGTAATACCTTGTTACACCTGCAATGTCCACCACAATGTAAACATCTAGCCTACCGTGGCTTTTCCTAGAAAAATCAACAATGTTGGTGGGAGCAGAATCCATGGGGATCCGCTGACAAACCCCCTTAAATTGTTTTCCCATTTCAGGAGGTTCTGGTGTAGCTACAGAATTCACCAAAAGATTGATAGGACTTCCATCTCAGAATAACACCATAACTGCAAGTTGAGAAAACTGCTGAAAAACTTCCTGCTTTCTAGGATATGAAGGAGTCAGATCACACAGGACATCACAGCTCTAGTGTAAGGGGCCCGGAGACCAGTGAGAGCCCATGTGACTCATTTCTATATGGAAAGGCATCTGGTCTCATGGATGATACTCTCCATCATGTGGACGGCTGGAGACCTTGTGTCTGCTGGAGACCTTGTGTCCAAGTATTACGTGGAGGTTAATGTGACACCACCTACCTAACCATTGTACAGACCAAGCCAACCCCTAACAGTAGCTGGACCCCTAATGGCAGCGGCCTCTGTCAACAGGATAATGCCCCCAGGACACACTGCAGACATTGTTCAGGAATGAGGAACAACAAGACATCTAGGTGGTGACTCGGCCTCCAGATTTTCCAGATCTCATCTGATCAATCATCTGCTGAATTTACAGCTAATATTTATATTTTTGTCTGTGTTATTGCCTTGAGTCCTGGACCTTAATCTTTACAGCCCAACTCTGTGTTATTGTCCTGGGTCCTGGACCCATCACCTTACAGCCTGGTGCTCTGTTATTGCCTATGGTCCTGGATCTTACAGCCCAACTCTGTGTTATTGTTCTGGGTCCTGGACCTTACAGCCTGGCTCCGTGTTATTACCCTTGGTCTCGTCGTCACCTTACAGCCTGGCTCCGTAGTATTGACCTTGGACCCATCACCTTCCAGCCTGGCTCCGTGTTACTGTCCTTGGTCATGGCCCCATCACTTTACAACCCAGCTCTGTGTCATTGCCCATGGTCCTGGACGCGTCACCTTACAGCCTGACTCCCTGTTATTACCCTTGGTCCTGGACGCGTCACCTTACAGTCTGTCTCCGTGTTATTACCCTTGGTCCTAGACCTGTCACCTTGCAGCCCATCTCCATGTTATTGCCCGTGGTCCTGACCCCGTCACCTAGCAGCCCGGCTCCGTGTTATTGCGCGTGGTCCTGGCCCTGTCACCTTGCAGCCCGGCTCCGTGTTATTGCCTGTGGTCCTGACTCCGTCACTTTGCAGCCCGGCTCCGTGTTATTGCGCATGGTCCTGGCCCCGTCACCTTGCAGCCCATCTCCATGTTATTGCCCGTGGTCCTGACCCCGTCAGCTTGCAGCCCGGCTCAGTGTTATTGCTCGTGGTCCTGGACCTGTCACCTTATGGCCCCGCTCTGAATTTTGGTAATTTGGAATATTGCATTCCAAAATTATCATGAATTGTATTTTCAATGTTCTTATTTCTACGAGATTTTTCCCTTTTTGACAAACCATTAGCTTTTTATAGTCCGGGGCAGGATTCTAAACCCATAACAATATCTGAGAAATGGACCTTTACAATAAGTGTCCTGCGCGCCGGTCGAACAGCGAATCATTTCCAGTTGGCAGTTAAAGCAGAAAAACTATTGCTCATTCCCGGAGACCGGACAGCAAGTTGCAGCCTATTAATCTTCCTGATGTAATGGATTGTAAGTCTCTGAGAAATAAAGTGTAAAGTGTGATTGTTACGTGTATTATGGATCACTCACTGATGATATGGAGACTATTTATTAACCTTGGCACACGGGACCTCAAGGGCATCTCAGGGTTGAGGTAATCTTCTTATTTTACCTGCGCCATGCTGCGACTTTCACTCAAGGGCTTATTTAACAACATTATCCTAAGTGAAATGGTGCAAGGTAAGATTTGTTTGGCCATTACATCCTATTACTCTCATATCACAGCATTCAACGATACTGTACAAGGGCATTCTGGGAAGTCTGATTTATATTAGGTAGTTGTGCTGGCTATTTTTCTTTCTATTTTTCTTTTTGCTCTGCAATTTAGGGGGAGTGGCCCCGTCTGTAGCCGTGCACCAACATGTCACCCAGTCAGGGGCCATATGCCCAGCAGAGGTGAGTGAAATGAGTGTTAGGGTCCCATCCGAAATGAGGCCACCTCCGCGTGGTGGATGAGGGACACATGAAAAAGTGCGCTTAGAGCCTTCATTTTTTGACCAAGAGTGCTGCTGCAACCTTCTTTTTTGTATACTATAAATATATTTATTTATTAATTTATTGTTACACTGTTTAAAATAACCCGAACCTTCCTCAGTTTATTACAGAGCGTGTGGATGCCTCATGTGTACGGGTTTTATTTTGATGTACTGTGTGCCCTATAAAATGTTTCTTTGCTATATTTTTTAGTTATATTGAATTTAATATATTTTATTACTTGTGTACACAAATGATGTACTAGCAGACTTATGTATTCTAACACGTTTTAATCTTTATGACTATGTCACAGGCTGTTGTTAGACAAGAAAATAATTTGCTGATGAAGTAGCACACCAAAATTAATTAATTCAATTATTATTCAGAAAAAATATATAATACACACAAAAAGGACCAATTTGCATACATAATGGTCAATCAGTACATAACACTAACAAGTTAAAAACACTTCAAATTCTGGCTAACATATGCCAGTGCACAACTAAGGGGAGGGGCCATGAACCCCCTTACCTATGTTGACACCCGTCCTCCTAAAAATACAATCAATAATCCATAGCCCTAATGCCAACCCAGTCCGGGCAAAAAGTATAACATATCATAGAAAAATGCAACCCAGAAGATACAAAGTAATAGTGACAATCGTAATCAAAGTGACCAGTGCCTGTGCAAAGTAATGCAAATAGCAATATGCTAAAATACCAAATTAAATGCAACAGGTAAATAAGAAGAATGAGTCACAGTAGTAAGTAATGCAAACTAATAGGTGTGATCTGATACTTAGCAGAAATAATCCATAACCAGAACTGAGCGTCCCAATGGGGCTGATGTGGAGGAGGATAGATAGAGGAGGACAGGGTCACCCGAACCCCACACGTTCCGTTGCCTGAAATGGCAACTTCCTCAGGGGTCTGTTGTTAGGGCAGCATTTTCGATACCCAGATACAGTCCAGCTGTTGCAAAACTACAACTCCCAGCATGCCCGGACAGCCTTCATCTGGAGGCACACTGATTGGAAAACACTAGATTTCCATTATTTAACATTTTTGTGGGCAAGTTGGGAGTCCCAGGAGTTTTATGGTAAATCCTCAGATCGGGAGCTGTTGGGGCCCTCAGGTTTTGAGGTCAGGATCACTTGTCTACACAATAAGCTGAAGACAAAAGACTCAAGTGACCCGGGTCAGAATGTACAGGACGTCACGGGGAATCACATTTTTGTTGCACAAACTCAACTCATGACCAATAAATCAAAAATGTCTTCCTGGCCTTACTTCTCCTTTCTTTTGACTTTATTCTGACTTTTTTTTTGCAGATCTTTCAAGTATATAATTAGCCTGAGTCATATTTGTCAAAACAAGCTAAAAAAAAAGTGAAGACATCCACAGAGCGATAAAACCGGCGTCTTCCTCGGCCACGCAACGCGCATCCTAAAAAGCTTTGCTGACGATAAATATTTAAAATCTGTCTCCCGAACTGTCTCTCCAAATTTTACTTCTAACATCTTTAAGGAGCGCACTTGAAAAGTGTCTACAGCAGCATATTAAGCGCATTGTTCATTTATTAGCCGAGCTGGAGAGTCACCAAAACTAGTTATCTCCAAACTATACCCCGTGGTTACTTTTTAATGGCGCCATCGCGCTGCTTTCCTTTAAGATGCACTTAACAAGCTGTTAATTATTTTAGTCCTTATGTAAATGAAATCAATTTACACATGCACCGAGCGTTTCTGCTCATCAAGAAGAGGGGGAAGAAACAAATTGGCAAAAAATTGCCATAATAAAGACTTCCACTCGATGGCTCCTAGTTAAAGGAACAGGCGTCAGTTTTGGAATCCAATGGTCTATAAATAGCTAAGTTGGTGTGTCATGGAAAACGATTAGTTCCCCTTTAATAGACTCATCATTAGGCCTTTAAAGGGGTACTCCGCCCCTAGACATCTTATCCCCTATTCAAAGGAGCATCGGGTCCAGCTCCGGAGGCTCGTGACATCACAGCCACGTCCCCTCCATGCAAGTCTATGGGAGGGGGCGTGACGTACGTCACGCCCCCTCCTATCGACTTGCATGGAGGGGGCGTGGCCGTGGCATCACGAGTGGGGGTGGGCTGTGACGTCACAAGCCTTCTCCCCGCATCGCCTGTCATCCGGCACGGAGCAAAGTTCGCTCCATGCACCGAATGTCTGGGGTTCCACAGCCAAGATCATAGGGGTTCCTTGGTGGCGGGACCCCCATTATCAGACATCTTATCATAAGATGTCTAGGGGTGAAGTACCCCTTTAAAAGGGTACTCCGGTGGAAAACTTTTTTTTTTTTAATCAACTGGCTCCAGAAAGTTAAACAGATTTGTAAATTACTTCTATTAAAAAATCTTAATCCTTCCAGTACTTATTAGCTGCTGAATACTACAGAGGAAATTGTTTTCTTTTTGGAACACAGTGCTCTCTGCTGACATCATGACCACAGTGCTCTCTGCTGACACCTCTGTCCATTTTAAGAGCTGTCCAGAGTAGGAGAAAATCCCCATAGAAAACATATGCTGCTCTGGACAGTTCCTAAAATGGACAGAGATGTCAGCAGAGAGCACTGTGCTTGTGATGTCAATAGAGAGCTCTGTGTTCAAAAAAGAAAATAATTTCCTCTGTAATATTCAGCACCTAATAAGTACTGGAAGGGTTAAGATTTTTTAAAATAAATTTAATTTACAAATCTCTTCAACTTTCTGGCCCCAGTTGATAAAAAAAAAAAAAAAAAAATTTCCACCGGAGTACCCCTTTAATAGGTTGATCAGTAATAAACGCAGACCCCTAAAGCAAAGCCGGTCCTTATCACACCAACTGATTAAAACGAACTTAAAAGCCGACATGACGAGTGATGTATAATTATTCACGAATTAATTTTGCAAATGACAAAAGTCTTTTAAAGCTTTTTTTTATTTTTTTTTACATTTTATTTTTTTTCAAGCACCGAGTGACCTAAAAACAATGTATAGCTGTCTTTATTCTATCGGAAGTGACTTTTTGATTGGCATAATGAGCAAAACAGATGGGATTCAAGTGAAATTGCACAAAACTCCCCATAGAATAGAGGAAAATGCTGACAGATAAGAGCGGAGAGCGATTCTCCAGAGCATCGAGGATTAAATTTTAAACATTCCGTGAACAACCCCACATGCTCCATTGTTTAGAAATATCATATAAGTCGAATTGAATTAAGGGGAAAAAAAACAAAAAACCTGTAGAATGGGATGTAATTAGAAGGCTGCCGCATGATGTCGTTGATAGGGATTTGCCGGCAACAAAGCAATATAATTCTGCCTTGTGTGGAGTGCATTAAGTAGGATACTCAGAGATATCCCCACATGGATCGCTCCTGAATAATCTGTCACAGAACAACTTCTAACTTGTATTACATTAGGAGAATGCTGAGGATTCATTTAATTAAGTGGAAGCGTCATCTCTACACGCCACCTCCAGCCAGTGCCCTATTGTCTTTACCGTCTCCGAGAACATAAAGTGTCTATAGAGTTCTGTCCTGTTTATTGGATTATAAGTGGCGCACATGGAGCACGGAGCAGGTGACAGCTGGGGAGGCGTCTGTAGATACGTGGGCCTCAGAGCTGCCGCTCATTTCATTACAGGGATAGGTAAAGTGCACGTAGGGGATTGTGTCATAATGACAACTTATCTAGAGCATAATTGTAGAGGGGGGTCAGACCACTGGGACCCCCACGATAAGGAGAACAGGAGACCTGAATGCCCATGTCTGAACGGAAACGGGATTGGAGTCGTGTACTGTCACTTCATTCCAAGTCTAAAAGATTGCTGAAGATAGCCAAGCACTGTACCCCAACACAAGGCACTGTACCCCAACACCAAGCGCTGTACTCCAACACCAAACACTGTACCCTAACACCAAGCACTGTACCCCAACACCAAGCACTGTACCCCAACACCAAGCACTGTACCCCAACACCAAGCACTGTACCCCAACACCAAGTGCTGTACCTCAACACCAATCGCTGTACCCCAACACCAAGCTCTGTACCCCAACACCAAGCGATGTACCCCAACACCAAACATTGTACCCCAACACCAAGCACTGTACTCCAACACCAAGCACTGTACCCCAACACCAAGGGCTGTACCCCGATACCAAGCACTGTATCCCAACACCAAGCGCTGTACACCAACACCAAGCACTGTACCCCAACACAGGGCACTGTACCCCAACACCAAGCACTGTATCCCAACACCAAGGGCTGTACCCCGATACCAAGCACTGTATCCCAACACCAAGTGCTGTACACCAACACCAAGCACTGTACCCCAACACAGGGCACTGTACCCCAACACCAAGCACTGTATCCCAACACCAAGGGCTGTACCCCGATACCAAGCACTGTATCCCAACACCAAGTGCTGTACACCAACACCAAGCACTGTACCCCAACACAGGGCACTGTACCCCAACACCAAGCACTGTATCCCAACACCAAGCGCTGTACACCAACACCAAGCACTGTACCCCAACACAGGGCACTGTACCCCAACACCAAGCACTGTACCCCAACACCAAGCGTTGTACCCACACACCAAGCGCTGTACCCCAACACCAAGCTCTGTACCCCAACACCAAGCACTGTACCCCAACACCAAGCGCTGTACCCCAACACAGAGCACTGTACCCCAACACCAAGCACTGTACCCCAACACCAAGCACTGTACCCCAATACCAATTGCTCTACCCCAACACCAAGCGTTGTACCCACACACCAAGCGTTGTACCCCAACACCAAGCGTTGTACCCCGATACCAAGCACTGTATCCCAACACCAAGCGCTGTACACCAACACCAAGCACTGTACCCCAACACAGAGCACTGTACCCCAACACCAAGCACTGTACCCCAACACCAAGTGATGTACCCCAATACCAATTGCTCTACCCCAACACCAAGCGTTGTACCCACACACCAAGCGCTGTACCCCAACACCAAGCACTGTACCCCAACACCAAAGCGCTGTACCCCAACACCAAGCGCTGTACCCCAACACAGAGCACTGTACCCCAACACCAAGCACTGTACCCCAACACCAAGCACTGTACCCCAATACCAATTGCTCTACCCCAACACCAAGCGTTGTACCCACACACCAAGCGCTATACCCCAACACCAAGTGCTGTACCCCAACACCAAGCGCTGTACCCCGATACCAAGCACTGTATCCCAACACCAAGCGCTGTACACCAACACCAAGCACTGTACCCCAACACAGAGCACTGTACCCCAACACCAAGCACTGTACCCCAACACCAAGTGCTGTACCCCAATACCAATTGCTCTACCCCAACACCAAGCGTTGTACCCACACACCAAGCGCTGTACCCCAACACCAAGCGCTGTACCCCAACACCAAGCGCTGTACCCCAACACCAAGCAATGTACCCCAACACCAAATGTTGTACCCCAACACCAAGCACTGTACTCCAACACCAAGCGATGTACCCCAACACCAAGCGCTGTACCCCAACACCGAGCACTGTACCCCAACGCCAAGCGCTGTACCCCGATACCAAGCACTATACCCCAACACCAAGCGCTGTACACCAACACCAAGCACTGTACCCCAACACAGAGCACTGTACCCCAACACCAAGCACTGTACCCCAACACCAAGCGCTGTATCCCAACACCAAGCGATGTACCCCAACACCAAGCGCTGTACCCCAACACCAAGCACTGTACCCCAACACCAAGTGCTGTACCTCAACACCAATCGCTGTACCCCAACACCCAGCTCTGTACCCCAACACCAAGCGATGTACCCCAACACCAAACATTGTACCCCAACACCAAGCACTGTACTCCAACACCAAGCGATGTACCCCAACACCAAGCGCTGTACCCCAACACCAAGCACTGTACCCCAACACCAAGGGCTGTACCCCGATACCAAGCACTGTATCCCAACACCAAGCGCTGTACACCAACACCAAGCACTGTACCCCAACACAGGGCACTGTACCCCAACACCAAGCACTGTATCCCAACACCAAGGGCTGTACCCCGATACCAAGCACTGTATCCCAACACCAAGTGCTGTACACCAACACCAAGCACTGTACCCAAACGCAGGGCACTGTACCCCAACACCAAGCACTGTATCCCAACACCAAGCGCTGTACACCAACACCAAGCACTGTACCCCAACACAGGGCACTGTACCCCAACACCAAGCACTGTACCCCAACACCAAGCGTTGTACCCACACACCAAGCGCTGTACCCCAACACCAAGCTCTGTACCCCAACACCAAGCACTGTACCCCAACACCAAGCGCTGTACCCCAACACAGAGCACTGTACCCCAACACCAAGCACTGTACCCCAACACCAAGCACTGTACCCCAATACCAATTGCTCTACCCCAACACCAAGCGTTGTACCCACACACCAAGCGTTGTACCCCAACACCAAGCGTTGTACCCCGATACCAAGCACTGTATCCCAACACCAAGCGCTGTACACCAACACCAAGCACTGTACCCCAACACAGAGCACTGTACCCCAACACCAAGCACTGTACCCCAACACCAAGTGATGTACCCCAATACCAATTGCTCTACCCCAACACCAAGCGTTGTACCCACACACCAAGCGCTGTACCCCAACACCAAGCACTGTACCCCAACACCAAAGCGCTGTACCCCAACACCAAGCGCTGTACCCCAACACAGAGCACTGTACCCCAACACCAAGCACTGTACCCCAACACCAAGCACTGTACCCCAATACCAATTGCTCTACCCCAACACCAAGCGTTGTACCCACACACCAAGCGCTATACCCCAACACAAAGTGCTGTACCCCAACACCAAGCGCTGTACCCCGATACCAAGCACTGTATCCCAACACCAAGCGCTGTACACCAACACCAAGCACTGTACCCCAACACAGAGCACTGTACCCCAACACCAAGCACTGTACCCCAACACCAAGTGCTGTACCCCAATACCAATTGCTCTACCCCAACACCAAGCGTTGTACCCACACACCAAGCGCTGTACCCCAACACCAAGCGCTGTACCCCAACACCAAGCGCTGTACCCCAACACCAAGCAATGTACCCCAACACCAAATGTTGTACCCCAACACCAAGCACTGTACTCCAACACCAAGCGATGTACCCCAACACCAAGCGCTGTACCCCAACACCGAGCACTGTACCCCAACGCCAAGCGCTGTACCCCGATACCAAGCACTATACCCCAACACCAAGCGCTGTACACCAACACCAAGCACTGTACCCCAACACAGAGCACTGTACCCCAACACCAAGCACTGTACCCCAACACCAAGCGCTGTATCCCAACACCATGCGATGTACCCCAACACCAAGCGCTGTACCCCAACACCAAGCACTGTACCCCAACACCAAGCACTGTACCCCAACACCAAGAACTGTACCTCAACACCAATCGCTGTACCCCAACACCCAGCTCTGTACCCCAACACCAAGCGATGTACCCCAACACCAAACATTGTACCCCAACACCAAGCACTGTACTCCAACACCAAGCGATGTACCCCAACACCAAGCGCTGTACCCCAACACCAAGCACTGTACCCCAACACCAAGGGCTGTACCCCGATACCAAGCACTGTATCCCAACACCAAGCGCTGTACACCAACACCAAGCACTGTACCCCAACACAGGGCACTGTACCCCAACACCAAGCACTGTATCCCAACACCAAGGGCTGTACCCCGATACCAAGCACTGTATCCCAACACCAAGTGCTGTACCCCAACACCAAGCACTGTATCCCAACACCAAGGGCTGTACCCCAACACCAAGCACTGTATCCCAACACCAAGCGCTGTACACCAACACCAAGCACTGTACCCCAACACAGGGCACTGTACCCCAACACCAAGCACTGTACCCCAACACCAAGCGTTGTACCCACACACCAAGCGCTGTACCCCAACACCAAGCTCTGTACCCCAACACCAAGCACTGTACCCCAACACCAAGCGCTGTACCCCAACACAGAGCACTGTACCCCAACACCAAGCACTGTACCCCAACACCAAGCACTGTACCCCAATACCAATTGCTCTACCCCAACACCAAGTGTTGTACCCACACACCAAGCGTTGTACCCCAACACCAAGCGTTGTACCCCGATACCAAGCACTGTATCCCAACACCAAGCGCTGTACACCAACACCAAGCACTGTACCCCAACACAGAGCACTGTACCCCAACACCAAGCACTGTACCCCAACACCAAGTGATGTACCCCAATACCAATTGCTCTACCCCAACACCAAGCGTTGTACCCACACACCAAGCGCTGTACCCCAACACCAAGCACTGTACCCCAACACCAAAGCGCTGTACCCCAACACCAAGCGCTGTACCCCAACACAGAGCACTGTACCCCAACACCAAGCACTGTACCCCAACACCAAGCACTGTACCCCAATACCAATTGCTCTACCCCAACACCAAGCGTTGTACCCACACACCAAGCGCTATACCCCAACACCAAGTGCTGTACCCCAAAACCAAGCGCTGTACCCCGATACCAAGCACTGTATCCCAACACCAAGCGCTGTACACCAACACCAAGCACTGTACCCCAACACAGAGCACTGTACCCCAACACCAAGCACTGTACCCCAACACCAAGTGCTGTACCCCAATACCAATTGCTCTACCCCAACACCAAGCGTTGTACCCACACACCAAGCGCTGTACCCCAACACCAAGCGCTGTACCCCAACACCAAGCGCTGTACCCCAACACCAAGCAATGTACCCCAACACCAAATGTTGTACCCCAACACCAAGCACTGTACTCCAACACCAAGCGATGTACCCCAACACCAAGCGCTGTACCCCAACACCGAGCACTGTACCCCAACGCCAAGCGCTGTACCCCGATACCAAGCACTATACCCCAACACCAAGCGCTGTACACCAACACCAAGCACTGTACCCAAACACAGGGCACTGTACCCCAACACCAAGCACTGTATCCCAACACCAAGGGCTGTACCCCAACACCAAGCACTGTATCCCAACACCAAGCGCTGTACACCAACACCAAGCACTGTACCCCAACACAGGGCACTGTACCCCAACACCAAGCACTGTACCCCAACACCAAGCGTTGTACCCACACACCAAGCGCTGTACCCCAACACCAAGCTCTGTACCCCAACACCAAGCACTGTACCCCAACACCAAGCGCTGTACCCCAACACAGAGCACTGTACCCCAACACCAAGCACTGTACCCCAACACCAAGCACTGTACCCCAATACCAATTGCTCTACCCCAACACCAAGCGTTGTACCCACACACCAAGCGTTGTACCCCAACACCAAGCGTTGTACCCCGATACCAAGCACTGTATCCCAACACCAAGCGCTGTACACCAACACCAAGCACTGTACCCCAACACAGAGCACTGTACCCCAACACCAAGCACTGTACCCCAACACCAAGTGATGTACCCCAATACCAATTGCTCTACCCCAACACCAAGCGTTGTACCCACACACCAAGCGCTGTACCCCAACACCAAGCACTGTACCCCAACACCAAAGCGCTGTACCCCAACACCAAGCGCTGTACCCCAACACAGAGCACTGTACCCCAACACCAAGCACTGTACCCCAACACCAAGCACTGTACCCCAATACCAATTGCTCTACCCCAACACCAAGCGTTGTACCCACACACCAAGCGCTATACCCCAACACCAAGTGCTGTACCCCAACACCAAGCGCTGTACCCCGATACCAAGCACTGTATCCCAACACCAAGCGCTGTACACCAACACCAAGCACTGTACCCCAACACAGAGCACTGTACCCCAACACCAAGCACTGTACCCCAACACCAAGTGCTGTACCCCAATACCAATTGCTCTACCCCAACACCAAGCGTTGTACCCACACACCAAGCGCTGTACCCCAACACCAAGCGCTGTACCCCAACACCAAGCGCTGTACCCCAACACCAAGCAATGTACCCCAACACCAAATGTTGTACCCCAACACCAAGCACTGTACTCCAACACCAAGCGATGTACCCCAACACCAAGCGCTGTACCCCAACACCGAGCACTGTACCCCAACGCCATGCGCTGTACCCCGATACCAAGCACTATACCCCAACACCAAGCGCTGTACACCAACACCAAGCACTGTACCCCAACACAGAGCACTGTACCCCAACACCAAGCACTGTACCCCAACACCAAGCGCTGTATCCCAACACCAAGCGATGTACCCCAACACCAAGCGCTGTACCCCAACACCAAGCGCTGTACCCCAATACCAATTGCTCTAACACAACACCAAGTGCTGTACCCCAGCACCAAACACTGTACCCCAACACCAAGCGCTGTACCCCAACACAAAGCACTGTACATCAACACCAAGTGCTGTACCCCAACACAGAGCGCTGTATCCCAATACCAAGCACTGTACCCCAACACCAAGCACTGTACACCATTACCAAGTGCTGTACCCCAACACCAAGTGCTGTACCCCAACACCAAGCACTGTACACCATTACCAAGTGCTGTACCCCAACACCAAGTGCTGTACCCCAACACCAAGCGCTGTACCCCAACACCAAGCGCTGTACCCCAATACCAAGTACTGTACCCCAACACCAAGCACTGTACCCCAACACCAAGTGCTGTACCCCAACACCAAGCGCTGTACCCCAACACCAAGCACTGTACCCCAACACCAAGCACTGTACTATCTTTGAGTTTGAACAGCAGAAATAGGGAATTTAGAAGCTTGTCTTGGGGGGGGGGGGCACTTATCACAATCACTTATCGACATTGGATCAGACAGCTTGTACCCCACTGTGGTGGTGATAAGTCACTATACCTGGGAGCTGTGTCATTCCTTTGTTTGGATGCTATGCGGCCCTATATATCTGGGGGGGTTATAGCTTATTATTAGCTGTTGTATATTAGCTTTTATTTGATGCTGTTCTGTATTGCCTGGCACTGAGGTGCATATGAACTTAAAGGGGTACTCCACCCCAAGACATCTTATCCCCAATCGTGGACCCTAGACACCTGGTGTATGGAGTGACCTTCGCTCCATGGCAGATGACTGGCGATGCGGGGCGGAGTCTTGTGATTTCATGGCCATGCCCCACATGTGATGTCACGGCCACGCCCCCTCAATGCAACTTTATGGGAGACTTGTATTGAGCCTTCACGAGCCTTCGGTGCTGCACATGATGCTCTAAACCAGTGGTCTTCAAACTGTGGCCCTCCAGATGTTGCAAAACTACAACTCCCAGCATGCCCAGACAGCCAACTGCTGTCCGGGCATGCTGGGAGTTGTAGTTTTGCATCATCTGGAAGGCCACAGTTTGAAGATCGCTGCTCTAAACGAATGTCGGGTGCTGCAGGAGAGATCGCAGGGGTCCCCAGGGGTCCCTAGCAGTGGGACCCTGCGATAAGACATCTTATCCCCTATCCTTTGGATAGGGGATTAGATGTCTAGGGGAGGAGTACCCCTTTAAGGAGAAGTTAAAGGGGTATTCCAGGAAATAAAATAAAAATTCATATCAACTGGATCCAGAAAGTTAAATGGATTTGTAAATTACTTCTATTAAAATAATCCTTCCAGTAGTTATCAACTGCTGAAGTTGAGTTTCTCTGCTGACACTTCTGCTTTTCTCGGGAACCGTCCAGCAAATTCCCATAACAAACCTCTAATGTATCGGGCAGTTCCTTAGACAAGCAGAGGTGTCAGCAGAGAGCACTGTTTTTGAAAATAAAAGAACTCAGAACTTCAGCAGCTGATAACTACTGGAAGGATAATTTTAATAGAAGTCATTTAGAAATCTTTTAACTTTTTGGAGCCAGTTGATATAAGAAACAATTTTTTTTTTCTGGAATACCCCATTAAGCAGAGCCTGAGCTAAACCTGTGCACCAAATCCCATGAGCCTTTAGCTTCACGGCAGGACGTATCCACATGAAGCCCACTTCCCCATGCATCACATCTAAATCAATGTAAACCTTTACATATTTACAGCAATTTCCATAAAGTGAAGGGAATACAGATGGGAAATAAAGCTCTCACCATTGACCAATAAATGGGGATTTTTCCTGCATCACAAGAAGTACATTTACAGTGGTCTTCACAGTCAGAGCAGCTTTCTCCTCCGCAGGGTGCAATTACGTGACAAGGAAGGTTTAGGCTCTGACAAATTAAATAAATGTGCTCGGAGCTTAGATTCCCAGGGAGAGGATCCGCCAGAATCCGGATGGCTTCTAGAAATGGACGAGATTTGGGAGATCTGATGGTTTTTACAATATAAATATATTAGGATGTACAGAATGTCCATATTGCAGTGAATGGTGTATTTCACCTTGTGGACAGAGGTGGCAGCACAGAGCACTGAGGTCTGATTGGAAAGAACAACACAACTTCCTGTAGAGCATAAAGCAACTAATAAGTACTGGAAGGTTTAAGATTTTTACATAGAAGTAATTTACAGATCTGATTCAATAAAGAAAAACGTAGGTGCACTCACCGCTCGGCGGAGACAACTGTATGTCGGGGTCCGGTTCACGGGGAGCTGGGTCTCAGCATAGGTGCAGGAAGTGTGACGCTCGGAGGCTACGCCCGCAGTTTCGCACGTAAGTGCGTGCTTCTTCCGGCCTCATGGAGGCCGGAAGAAGCACGCACTTATGTGCGAAACTGCCGGCGTTAGCCTCATTGAGGCTGGAAGAAGCACGCACTTACGTGCGAAACTCCCGGCGTAGCCTCATTGAGGCTGGAAGAAGCACGCACTTACGTGCGAAACTCCCGGCGTAGCCTCATGGAGGCCGGAAGAAGCACGCACTTATGTGCGAAACTGCCGGCGTAGCCTCATGGAGGCCGGAAGAAGCACGCACTTACGTGCGAAACTGCCGACATAGCCTCAGGGAGGCTGAAAGAAGCACGCACGTAGCCTCCGAGCGCCACACTTCCTGTTCCTATACTGATACCCATCTCCCCGTGAACTGGACCCGACATGCAGTTGTCTCCGCCGGGCGGTGAGTGCACCTACGTTTTTCTTTATTGAATCTTTTCGATACTTGATGCTTGTATGTGTGCACCCCGCAGGAGATACGAAGACCAGGTCAGGTGATATATGCCCTTAGAGTGCTCTCTCCTTTCTTGTCTTTATATATTTAATTTACAAATCTGTTTAACTTTCTGGCACCAGTTGATTTGAAAACTTTTTTTTCCTCCCCCCACCGGAGTACCCCTTTAAACTAAACAGTGTGTCTCCAGCTGTTGCAAAACTGCAACTCCTGGCATGTTTTGCAACAGCTGTAGGCACACTGTTTGGAAAACAATGCTTTAAACTGTGTTTTATGGTAAAGGTACAAATCAGGTGACAATAATAATAATAATAATAATAATAATAATAATAATAATAATAATAGTAATAATAATAATAATAATAATAATAATAATAATAATAATAATAATAATAATAATTAATAATAAAAATAATGAATAATTAATAATAATAATAATAATAATAATAATAATATACCAACAACAACATCATATACAACAGCCATATAGCTACCATAGATGCCACCTAGTGACATTTATCACATGTACATTCCCACATTAAAATAAATAATAATAATAATAATAATAATGATAATAATAATAATAATAATAATAATAATAATAATAATAATAATAATAATAAATAATAATAATACATTATTTTTATTAAAAAAAAATATATATACCATGCATTAGATAATTTATTACTGGATTCTGCTCTATGATGACACAATCTGCCCCCATGGAGATTTCTAGATGCAGATGTCTGTATTTTGGGGTAAACGACCGACTATAAGCAGCGGAGGATAAGAAGACGTCACATTCTGGAATCTTTCGGACTTTCTTATCGAATTGAGAATAATTTTTTGGGAATTTATTGAATTCGCTCTGAAGCGCCTCCGGTCCTGTTTACAATGTTATTTGTCTTTAACCGTTCTGCAGAATATCAATACGCAGCACTTTAAGCGAGTAGATAATGATGACAAAAAAGGCCAAGCAGAACAGATATATGTCCGCGCACCTCCATAACTCATCGGCATCCGCAAACCCCACATGACAAATGTTATTGTTTGACTCGCAAATGGAAAACAAATGACATTAATGCTTCAGTCCCAACGTTGTCAACTGATCTATAAGGATTATTATAACGCATGACATTTTATGCCGGGATAATTCAATAACACTTAGGGGGTGGTTTGCAGGTTGGAGAATATTCCGTTTCTGTCATTTCTTAGGGAGATAAGAGTCGCCCGAGTGATTACAAAGTTACCGTCTATTCTTACTCAAAGGTCAGTGACTGCGCCGGGATCTTCTACGTGAGGAACCAGATAGGTTCTGTTAATAAAGAGAATGTTGAAAAAATAACCGAAAAAATAAAGCAACTTTTCAAATAGTTCCGGACAAATTCCCCCATATAGGCCCTGATTTAATATTGTAAACCCAACCCGTTTTGCCAGGTTGTACGCCGAAAATTATGTCTGCGCCAGAAATTCCACCTGAAAAAAACCTGATCAACTCTCCACTGAGAAACGGGGCGTGGCCATTTGGAAAAGGGGGTGTAGTAGCTACAAAGGGGACATTTTCGAAAAATCACAACATATTTACTAATATTTCCACAGAAAATGTGGTTGATATGTGTCACGATTCGGCAGGCTGGAGGTGGATCCTCTGTGTCAGAGAGGGATTGGCGTGGACCGTGTGGGTGAATCGGTTCTAAGTTGATACTGGTATTCACCAGAGCCCGCCGCAAAGTGGGATGGTCTTGCAGCGGCGGTAGCAACCAGGTCGTATCCACCGGCAACGGCTCAACCTCTCTGACTGCTGAGATAAGCGCGGTACAAGGGAGTAGACAAGAGCAAGGTCGGACGTAGCAGAAGGTCAGGGCAGGCAGCAAGGATCGTAGTCAGGGGCAATGGCAGGAGGTCTTGAACACAGGCTAGGAACACACAAGGAAACGCTTTCACTGGCACAATGGCAACAAGATCCGGCGAGGGAGTGCAGGGGAAGTGAGGTATAAGTAGGGAAGTGCACAGGTGAAGGTACTGATTAAAACTTGATGCGCCAATCAGTGGCGCACCTGCCCTTTAAATCGCAAAGACCCGGCGTGCGCGCGCCCTAAGGAGCGGGGCCGCGCGCACCGAGACAGCACAGACGGGGAACCGGTCTGGTAAGGGAATCGAGATACGCATCGCGAGCGGGCTTGTTCCGCATCGCGAATCGCATCCCGGCTGGGAACATTATCGCAGCGCACCCGGTCGGCAGGTCTTACCGGGGCGCTGTGAATAAGAGAACGCTGTGAGCGCTCCGGGGAGGAGCGGGGACCCGGAGCGCTCGGTGTAACAATATGAGATGAGGAAAATCCTACAAATCAGAGCATGTGTAAAAAAAAGTAAAGTAAAAAAAAAGTAAGCAAAATGTAGGGAAAAGTGTAAAATGTAGGGAAAAGTGAAAAATGTAGGGAAAAGTGTAAAATGTAGGGAAAAGTGTAAAATGTAGGGACAAGTGTAAAATGTTGGGAAACCTTAGTAAATACCTTGGGGGGAAAAAACACAAAGATAACTACACTTCACTCATAGGAGGACATTTTTAATTGGCTTTACACCACTTTATTGTTCTAAATGTCCCTGCAAATTTGGAGCAATTGCATTTTTTGCACAATTTTCTGTAGAACATCTTTCAAAGTTGTCTACTATTTGGTGCACCGTACACCACTTTTTGCAGTGGAGCTGTATAATTTGCGCAATTTAAATTTAGAAGTTTTTTTTTTTTTGCGCAGAGCCTACTTTTTTTGAGCAAACCTACACTGTTAGGGATGGCCTGAGGGTGAGGCTTTCAAATGTGATTGACTGTGCTGTTATATACTGCCAAGTGTTGACATAAGAAAATATACACCAGACAGGAAGTTGGTATAACTCTCTCTTAACAGAAAACTCAGCTGTTCTCCAAAAGAGTTCTGTTTAATCCAGGAAGTACATTTAGTTTTTACATTTGACAAAGAAGGAGGTTTAGCTATGACGTCAGAATCAGCATGTTACATTTTAATTGGTTGTTTGATTATTGTGTCCTTATATATTAGCACATCTAGTGTCCATTAATTTCTTGGCAGAAGTTTCTCTACTGGGAAATTCCAGAGTTCTCTGTTCATCAGATATTTTGTCTTTCTACTGCTGCATGGAATCATCCCAATGCCTCTATTGTAGTCACAAGCATATTGCAAGCTGATGTATATGGGTTAAATGGTAGGTAACAGATATATTTTTCCAGCAGCAATGGCATATTAGAATTAATATATTGATCAGTCATTAGAAATATAAGGGTCATCCCTATCAACACCACGTAATAGGACAGATACAAAAGTGGCAGATGCCAGAGCACAAAGCTTGAACCAATCTCTGCAGCCCACTGGTTTCTATAATTGCATAAAATTTATCAAGTCCTGTGCACCTTTTAGGAAAAATTTGAGCAACTGTGCAAACAATACACCAAGCAAACAGGGGTAAAATCTCTTCTACCTAACACAAACATTTATAAATGCCCCCCATAGTGTCTACAGCTCCTATGCATGTTTCTACGGTAACAGACTACAAACCTTGTGCAGTCTGATCTTGCCTCTATTCCAAACTTGTAATATACATTAAAAAATGATATTTGTTTATTAATTTTACATTTTTTAATTTTTTTTATTAATGTTATTTTGTAATCATAGTTGTGGTTGATTGTTTTCTTTTTTCTTTTTCTCCAATATTTACCTACGATTGGATTTGGTATCGTGCTCAGAATCCTATTGGTTCTATGTCCTCATTTGTCTTACCACAGATACACGTGGCATGTTTTGTCATGTTGTTTAAATCAAAGACAATTTCTTACTGTTTTTGTATGTAAACAAACTGTTATTTTGTAAAAAAAAATATTATTTAGTATTTGTCATTTTGTTTAAATCGCAACCTCCGTACAGGACTTTAAAGGGCTTCTCAGCTCCCCACCTCCTCTTTCTGATTGTCTTAGAAATATACCACTCCGAGATTAGAAGTGGTGGGGTTAGTCACCACGTGGGCGAATAAGTGTCACATGTGGGTGAACTACATACATGACTACACACAATGACCAATGGCTGCAAATATTACCGCAGTTTTGGCAACATAAATTAGATTTTGGACATCAAATGTGGGTGTTGTTTTGCTCGAATGCAATAATCATGGCTGGCCCCTCCCCCAATTATTTCTGAATGGTATAATTATGACCATTGACCTTTTCTGCTCCCCAGACAACCTCTTTAAAGGAGTACTCCCATGCCCTATCCTTCTGAACATCCGGTTCAGAAGGCTTGGAGCAGCAGCCGTGGTCGCGTTGTCAAGGCCACTACCCCTCGTGATACCATGCCCCCTCCATTGACGTCTATGGTAGGGGGCGTGACGGTCGTCACGCTCCCTCCCATAGACATCAATGGAGGGGAAGTGGCGTAATGTCATGAGGGGGTGTGGCCGTGAAGTCGCAACCGAAGCCACTGCTCAAAGCCTTCTGAACTGGATGTTCAGAAGGCTGGGGCACAGGAGTACCCCTTTAAAGTCACCTGTAATTCTAACAGCAAGCAGAAGTAAAGTACTAAAACCTACAGTATAATTCTCATTATACAGAATACAGTTTATTTACATAAGACTGGAAGTTGATATGTAGATCTCTCCAATTTATACACTTTCCCATTAATCCCCATGTATTTTTTAGAGGATTGTAGCGGAAAGTTCTAATCTCTACGGAAGAGACAGTGAAATGATGGAAAACTGACAGATTTGTTTACAAATATTTATCTGGTTTCCTGAAGGTTTCAGTATGTATAGACATATGGCGACGTTACTAAACAGAAGCCCATAATAACTTATAGATGGAGCTGCATGGACACGGGTATGGGGATTCCCTCCGGTACAGCGAGGCTTCTCGACACCTGGTACAAGGATACACTTTGCTTTATCAAACATAGAGCTAAATCACCAATACAGAATGAGCCGATGCCCCTTCTGGACACCGACACCCGGGACAGATGAACAGCCATCTATGTCCATACATAGAAAGAAAGAATTAATGATACAATTGTAAAAATTCATCAAAAACAAAACACAACCAAGAAAAAGCAAAGTATTATGTGAGACCCTGGTGTTCTTCTCCTTGATATTTTATTCCAGGACAGTCATGTGGGGCATTCAATTGTTATTCCACAAAAAGTCTGGGTTTAATCGCAGAATAACAGCATTTTATATCTATTTATATCTAATCAATTGCAAAATATTTTTCCTAATTACATCTCCACTCTTTATACACAGAAACTGCAAACTCTATGAAAAAAGTTGAAACAATTTATAATTACATTTCCGATCCAATACAATTACATCCTGTATTATACTCCAGAACTGTACTCACTATTCTGCTGGTGAGATCACTGTGTACATACATTACATTACTTATCCTGTACTGATCCTGAGTTATATCCTGTATTATACTCCAGAGCTGTACTCACTATTCTGCTGGTGGGGTCACTGTGTACATACATTACATTACTTATCCTGTACTGATCCTGAGTTATATCCTGTATTATACTCCAGAGCTGTACTCACTATTCTGCTGGTGAGATCACTGTGTACATACATTACATTACTTATCCTGTACTGATCCTGAGTTATATCCTGTATTATACTCCAGAGCTGTACTCACTATTCTGCTGGTGAGGTCACTGTGTACATACATTACATTACTTATCCTGTACTGATCCTGAGTTATATCCTGTATTATACTCCAGAGCTGTACTCACTATGCTGCTGGTGGGGTCACTGTGTACATACATTACATTACTTATCCTGTACTGATCCTGAGTTATATCCTGTATTATACTCCAGAGCTGTACTCACTATTCTGCTGGTGAGGTCACTGTGTACATACATTACATTACTTATCCTGTACTGATCCTGAGTTATATCCTGTATTATACTCCAGAGCTGTACTCACTATGCTGCTGGTGGGGTCACTGTGTACATACATTACATTACTTATCCTGTACTGATCCTGAGTTATATCCTGTATTATACTCCAGAGCTGTACTCACTATTCTGCTGGTTAGGTCACTGTTTCTGGAAATGAAGAAGGGGTCCAGCACTGCAGTGAAGGCAGCTTTATTAAGTGAGGAGCAAGCAATAAAAGCACACTAGTCAGACATGTTTCAAGCGCGAACGCTCTTCCTCACCGAGGAAGAGCGTTCGCGCTTGAAACATGTCTGACTAGTGTGCTTTTATTGCTTGCTCCTCACTTAATAAAGCTGCCTTCACTGCAGTTCTGGACTCCTTCTTCATTTCCAGTATCCGGGGCGCCTGGCCGGGCACCGGTCCGTGCATAGCACGACACGGGAGGTGAGCTGGACTCTCTTCATTTCTTAGGTCACTGTGTACATGCATTACATTACTTATCCTGTACTGATCCTGGTGGGGTCACTGTGTACAAAAATTACATTACTTATCCTGTACTGATCCTGAGTTATATCCTGTATTATACTCCAGAGCTGTACTCACTATTCTGCTGGTGAGATCACTGTGTACATACATTACATTACTTATCCTGTACTGATCCTGAGTTATATCCTGTATTATACTCCAGAACTGTACTCACTATTCTGCTGGTGAGGTTACTGTGTACATACATTACATTACGTATCCTGTACTGATCATGAGTTATATCCAGTATTATACTCCAGAGCAGTACTCATTATTCTGCTGGTGAGGTCACTGTGTACATACATTACATTACTTATCCTGTTCTGATCCTGATTTATATCCTGTATTATACTCCAGAGCTGTACTCACTATTCTGCTGGTGAGGTCACTGTGTACAAAATTACATTACTTATCCTGTACTGATCCTGAGTTATATCCTGTATTATACTCCAGAGCTGTACTCACTATTCTGCTGGTGGGGGTCACTGTGTACATACATTACTTTCCTTATCCTCTACTGATCCTGAGTTATATTCTGTATTATACTCCAGAGCTGTACTCACTATTCTGCTGGTGAGGTCACTGTGTACAAAATTACATTACTTATCCTGTACTGATCCTGAGTTATATCCTGTATTATACCCCAGAGCTGTACTCACTATTCTGCTGGTGAGATCACTGTGTACATACATTACATTACTTATCCTGTACTGATCCTGAGTTATATCCTGTATTATACTCCAGAGCTGTACTCACTATTCTGCTGGTGAGGTCACTGTGTACAAAATTACATTACTTATCCTGTACTGATCCTGAGTTATATCCTGTATTATACCCCAGAGCTGTACTCACTATTCTGCTGGTGAGGTCACTATGTACATACATTACATTACTTATCCTGTTTTTGTCCTTATTTTTGTCACATTTGGTATCAAGCATCTAGGGCCTAATTCTTACCTGAGTGTATGCTGGAGATGTATATTTGGAGGATTTTATGATAACATTATATAGACCCACTATGTATACATAACCTATAAGGATATATATATATATATATATATATATATATATATATATATATATATATATATATATATATATATATAGGAACCAGGATCGGTAACTGGAGGTGAATATGCAGATTACTTTCTACAATGACTCTACTGAATAATCAGAACCTTTTTCCCAGTATTTCTATGGAAAACATTCATATTACACAGATCTTCATTACAGAAAATTAATTATGAATCATCTTAATATTCCGTATTGCTGCACGGAAAATCAGACGCTCTATTTAAAGTATGGCATGTGTCGGCGTGTTCTGTGCTGCGTATAGAGAACTTGTCAGCAGATCCAGATCTCATATATAAATATCTATATCTACCTTTATACCTTCCTCTGTATATAGTACTGGAGTACTGTAGATATGCTATGATATTCTATATATTAGTCATACAAAAAACATTGTGTAAGGAGGAATATCATCACAATACTGTTACTGACCAAATCCTGTATACTGAGACCAATATTATCAATAATACCAGTATACAGAGAGAAATATTGCCATCATACATATTACCTTCACACTGTTCCTGACCATATCCTGTATACTGAGACCAATAATACTAATAATACCAGTATATAAGGGGGAAAATTATCACAAAACATATTATCAGTATACAGTTACTGACCAAAACCTGTATACTGAGACCAATATTACTAATAATACCAGTATACAAGGAGGAATATTATCACCGTATATATTACTATCATACTGTTACTGACAAACCCTTTATACTGAGACCAATATTACCCATAATACCAGTATACAGGGAGGAATATAATCACCATATATATTACTATCATACTGTTACTGACCAAATTCTGTATACTGAGACCAATATTACCAATAATACCAGTATACAAGGAGGAATATTATCACCATACATATTATCATCATACTGTTACTGACCAAATCCTGTATACTGAGACCAATATCACCAATAATACCAGTATACAAGGAGGAATATAATCACCATATATATTACTATCATACTGTTACTGACCAAATTATGTATACTGAGACCAATATTACCAATAATACCAGTATACAAGGAGGTATATAGTCACTGTACATATTACCATCATACTGTTACTGACCAAATTTTGTATACTAACAATCTTGAGGGCCTTACTTGTCACTCCAGGGACTGTGCACTGTTTTGGATGCACCCTCTGGATGCTTTTTTTCGGAATGATACAGATGTAGCCGGCCTTAGTTTGGGCTGATGGATCATCAAGAGTCATGAATAGTTTTATATTGTTGGCAACCTACAGCATTATCTGTATCTATTCCAGAAAACAAAGATGGAAACCCTAAATAACTAACTCAGCTCAGCTGCATCTAGACTCATCTTGTTATGTTCTGCTTTGTTCCTATGGACTGTGCCTCTCCCTAGTGTATGTGAAGGTAAAGTCATGGAGGATCGGCCCCCCACATCCAGTACAGATGTTCACCACCCCCGGTGTTGGAGTCATGTAGAGGTCTTTGCTCCATATCAATATTTTATGAATCCTTGTACAAGCTCCATCCTGCAGTGACTCCGCTCGCCGGTATTTATCTTCCCGAAAATATCTAAACCACATTTGTTCTTCATTGCCACTCCTTAGATTAGCACATGCAATAGATTCCATCTGGGCCGGGGGTCTCCAGTGCCGCGACATGTGATGTTCATTACCGGAGGTTTGTGGATCTCACTTTGTCCAGCAAAGAAAGGTCTAAGGTGACGAGGGATGAAAACGCTGCGTGTGCAGAATCTCAGTATATTTGCTGACATCAGCAGCTTCCCAAAATTACAGCTTAAAATAATTATGAGAAATCAGGAAAGCGGCCCAAAGGGAAGATGGCGGCCCTGATGTTTTATTTACACTTCACAGGAAATGTCCAGGGGTGAGGCTGCGGCTGCCGAGTTCTCTCTTACTTTGTGTCTGACACATTTAAGTAGTTTAGGAACATGTTTCTGGAAGCGTTTAAGATCAGTTTCCAATAAACTCCCCCGTGTTCTCTCCGAGCAGCTGGAGGTCCGAAAGTGGAGAGGAAAAAGCCAAAGTAATAATTGGAGGTCAGGAAACAATGTTATCTCCAAGATATTCTGTGTCTGTACATGGGGTAATGTTCACTATCTATCTCATATCTATCATCTAATATCTATCTATCTAATATCTATGTGTCTATCTATCTCATATCTATCTCTATCTATCTATCGATCTATCTCTATCTATCTATCTATCTATCTCATATATATCTATCTATCTCATATCTATCTCATATCTATGTATCTATCTGTCTCATATCTATCTATCTATCTCATATCTATCTATCTATCCATCTATCTATCTATCTATCTATCTATCTATCTATCTATCTATCTCATATCTATCTATCTCATATCTATGTATCTATCTGTCTCATATCTATCTATATATCTATCTAGAAAACAAAAATGTAGCCAGCACCTAAACCCAATACACGGGTGCACGCTGCTGTGGCAAGTACAAAACATGTAAAATAGAAAATGGCAGCAGCACACTTGGTCAACAAAATGGAGGCTCTTAGCGCACTTTTTGATCAAAACGTGTCCCCCCATCCACCACGCAGAGGTAGCCTCATATCGGATTGGACCCTAACATTCCTAACATACCTATCTATCTAACAATCTATCTATCTATCTATCTATCTATCTATCTATCTATCTCATATCTATCTATCTATCCATAAAAGACAAATAGATGCAGCACACCACAGCTTGAAAATCACGGTGTAAGGTTTATTCCATAGTGTATTCCAATAGACAACGTTTCACCTGCCTAATGCTGGCTTTTTCAAGTGGAAAAAGCAAGCGTGAGGCTGGTGAAACGTTGTCTATTGAAATACACTATGGAATAAACCTTACACCGTGATTTTCAAGCTGTGGTGTGCTGCATCTATTTGTCTTTTATGGATTAAGAGCCGGCGACCGAGGCTCCAAGCATGCTTGCACCCCGTTCAAAATGACTTACCTATTGTTACGCCGAGCGCTCCGGGTCCCCGCTCCTCCCCGGAGCGCTCGCTACACTCTCGCTACTGCAGCGCCCCGGTCAGATCCACTGACCCGGTGCGCTGCGATACCGCCTCCAGCCGGGATGCGATTCGCGATGCGGGTGGCGCCCGCTCGCGATGCGCACCCCGGCTCCCGTACCTGACTCGCTCTCCGTCGGTCCTGTCCCGGCGCGCGCGGCCCCGCTCCCTAGGGCGCGCGCGCGCCGGGTCTCTGCGATTTAAAGGGCCACTGCGCCGCTGATTGGCGCAGTGGTTCTAATTAGTGTGTTCACCTGTGCACTCCCTATGTATACCTCACTTCCCCTGCACTCCCTCGCCGGATCTTGTTGCCATCGTGCCAGTGAAAGCGTTTCCTTGTGTGTTCCTAGCCTGTGTTCCAGACCTCCTGCCGTTGCCCCTGACTACGATCCTTGCTGCCTTCCCCGACCTTCTGCTACGTCCGACCTTGCACCTGTCTACTCCCTTGTACCGCGCCTATCTTCAGCAGTCAGAGAGGTTGAGCCGTTGCTAGTGGATACGACCTGGTCACTACCGCCGCAGCAAGACCATCCCGCTTTGCGGCGGGCTCTGGTGAACACCAGTAGTGACTTAGAACCGGTCCACTAGCACGGTCCACGCCAATCCCTCTCTGGCACAGAGGATCCACCTCCTGCCAGCCGGCATCGTGACAGTAGATCCGGCCATGGATCCCGCTGAAGTTCCTCTGCCAGTTGTCGCCGACCTCACCACGGTGGTCGCCCAGCAGTCACAACAGATAGCGCAACAAGGCCACCAGCTGTCTCAACTGACCGTGATGCTACAGCAGCTACTACCACAGCTTCAGCAATCATCTCCTCCGCCAGCTCCTGCACCTCCTCCGCAGCGAGTGGCCGCTTCAGGCCTACGTCCTTGCATTGACTACCGCGGTCTTAATAAAATCACGGTAAAGAACCGCTACCCCTTACCTCTTATCTCTGAACTCTTTGATCGCCTCCAAGGTGCCCACATCTTTACCAAACTGGACTTAAGAGGTGCTTATAATCTCATCCGCATCAGGGAGGGGGATGAATGGAAAACGGCATTTAACACTAGAGATGGACACTTTGAGTATCTGGTCATGCCCTTTGGCCTGTGCAACGCCCCTGCCGTCTTCCAAGACTTTGTTAATGACATTTTTCGTGATCTCTTATATTCCTGTGTTGTTGTGTATCTGGACGATATTCTGATTTTTTCGGCCAACCTAGAAGAACACCGCCAGCATGTCCGCATGGTTCTTCAGAGACTTCGTGACAATCAACTTTATGCCAAAATGGAGAAATGTCTGTTTGAATGTCAATCTCTTCCTTTCCTAGGATACTTGGTCTCTGGCCAGGGACTACAAATGGACCCAGATAAACTCTCTGCCGTCTTAGATTGGCCACGCCCCTCCGGACTCCGTGCTATCCAACGTTTTTTGGGGTTCGCCAATTATTACAGACAATTTATTCCACATTTTTCCACCATTGTGGCTCCTATCGTGGCTTTAACCAAAAAGAATGCCAATCCTAAGTCATGGCCTCCTCAAGCGGAAGACGCCTTTAAACGGCTCAAGTCTGCCTTTTCTTCTGCTCCCGTGCTCTCCAGACCTGACCCATCTAAACCCTTCCTATTGGAGGTTGATGCCTCCTCAGTAGGAGCTGGGCGGTTCTTCTACAAAAAAATTCTTCCGGGCATGCTGTTACTTGTGGTTTTTTTTCTAGGACCTTCTCTCCGGCGGAGAGGAACTACTCCATCGGGGATCGAGAGCTACTGGCCATTAAATTAGCACTTGAGGAATGGAGGCATCTGCTGGAGGGATCAAGATTTCTAGTTATTATTTACACCGATCACAAGAACCTCTCCTATCTCCAGTCTGCCCAACGGCTGAATCCTCGCCAGGCCAGGTGGTCTCTGTTCTTTGCCCGGTTTAATTTTGAAATTCACTTTCGCCCTGCCGATAAGAACATTAGGGCCGATGCTCTCTCTCGTTCCTCGGATGCCTCGGAAGTAGAGCTCTCTCCTGACTGCCTGATCTCCACTTCTCCAGCCTCCATCAGGCAAACTCCTCCAGGGAAGACCTTCGTCTCTCCACGCCAACGCCTCGGAATCCTCAAATGGGGTCACTCCTCCCATCTCGCAGGCCATGCGGGCATCAAGAAATCCTTGCAACTTATCTCTCGTTTCTATTGGTGGCCGACTCTGGAGACGGATGTTGTGGACTTTGTGCGGGCCTGTACTGTCTGTGCCCGGGATAAGACTCCTCGCCAGAAGCCTGCTGGTCTCCATCATCCTCTGCCTGTCCCCGAACAGCCTTGGTCACAGATTGGTATGGACTTTATTACTGACTTACCCCCATCCCGTGGCAACACTGTTGTTTGGGTGGTCGTTGATCGATTTTCCAAGATGGCACATTTTATTCCTCTTCCTGGTCTTCCTTCAGCGCCTCAGTTGGCTAAACAATTTTTTGTACACATTTTTCGTCTTCACGGGTTGCCCACGCAGATCGTCTCGGATAGAGGCGTCCAATTCGTGTCAAAATTCTGGAGGGCTCTCTGTAAACAACTCAAGATTAAATTAAACTTTTCTTCTGCTTATCATCCTCAATCCAATGGGCAAGTAGAAAGAATTAACCAGGTCCTGGGTGATTATTTACGGCATTTTGTTTCCTCCCGCCAGGATGACTGGGCAGATCTTCTACCATGGGCCGAATTCTCGTACAACTTCAGAGTCTCTGAATCTTCTTCCAAATCCCCATTTTTCGTGGTGTACGGCCGTCACCCTCTTCCCCCCCTCCCTACTCCCTTGCCCTCTGGTTTGCCCGCTGTGGATGAAATAACTCGTGATCTTTCCACCATATGGAAAGAGACCCAAAATTCTCTCTTACAGGCTTCATCACGCATGAAGAAGTTTGCTGATAAGAAAAGAAGAGCTCCCCCCATTTTTTCTCCCGGAGACAAGGTATGGCTCTCCGCTAAATATGTCCGCTTCCGTGTTCCCAGCTACAAATTGGGACCACGCTATTTTGGTCCTTTCAAAATTTTGTGCCAGATTAATCCTGTCTCTTACAAACTTCTTCTTCCTCCTTCTCTTCGTATTCCTAATGCCTTTCACGTTTCTCTTCTTAAACCACTCATCATCAACCGTTTCTCTCCCAAACTTGTTTCTCCCACACCTGTTTCCGGCTCTTCGGACATCTTCTCCATGAAGGAGATACTGGCCTCCAAGAAGGTCAGAGGGAAAACCTTTTTTTTGGTCGATTGGGAGGGCTGTGGTCCTGAAGAGAGATCCTGGGAACCTGAGGACAATATCCTAGACAAAAGTCTGGTCCTCAGGTTCTCAGGCTCCAAGAAGAGGGGGAGACCCAAGGGGGGGGGTACTGTTATGCCGAGCGCTCCGGGTCCCCGCTCCTCCCCGGAGCGCTCGCTACACTCTCGCTACTGCAGCGCCCCGGTCAGATCCACTGACCCGGTGCGCTGCGATACCGCCTCCAGCCGGGATGCGATTCGCGATGCGGGTGGTGCCCGCTCGCGATGCGCACCCCGGCTCCCGTACCTGACTCGCTCTCCGTCGGTCCTGTCCCGGCGCGCGCGGCCCCGCTCCCTAGGGCGCGCGCGCCGGGTCTCTGCGATTTAAAGGGCCACTGCGCCGCTGATTGGCGCAGTGGTTCTAATTAGTGTGTTCACCTGTGCACTCCCTATGTATACCTCACTTCCCCTGCACTCCCTCGCCGGATCTTGTTGCCATCGTGCCAGTGAAAGCGTTTCCTTGTGTGTTCCTAGCCTGTGTTCCAGACCTCCTGCCGTTGCCCCTGACTACGATCCTTGCTGCCTGCCCCGACCTTCTGCTACGTCCGACCTTGCTTCTGTCTACTCCCTTGTACCGCGCCTATCTTCAGCAGTCAGAGAGGTTGAGCCGTTGCTAGTGGATACGACCTGGTCACTACTGCCGCAGCAAGACCATCCCGCTTTGCGGCGGGCTCTGGTGAACACCAGTAGTGACTTAGAACCGGTCCACTAGCACGGTCCACGCCAATCCCTCTCTGGCACAGAGGATCCACCTCCTGCCAGCCGGCATCGTGACACCTATCTTGATGTGCTATTCATATTTGGACTGTATCTATCTATCTCATATCTATCTGTCTATCTCATATCTATCTCACATCTATCTATCTCATATCTATCTCATATCTATCTATCTCGTATCTATCTATCTCGTATCTATCTATCTCATATTTATCTATCTATCTATCTCATATCTATTTATCTCATATCTATCTATCTCATATCTATCTATCTATCTATCTCATATCTATCTATCTCATATCTATCTATTTATCTAATATCTATCTATCTCATATCTATCTATCTCATATCTATCTACAGTTGTAGCCGAGTTAATTGACAGGTTTGATGTTTTTCCACATCCAGTAAATGCCCTAAGCGGGAAAATTTATCAAAACCTGTCCAGAGAAATAATGCTGACCACTGAAAAGTAAGAAGTCATCTGATTTGGTTTTGATAGTTCTTCTCCTATGACTCTAAATATCATCCACAGGATAGGGGTCAAATAGAGGATTAGGGGGGTCCAACTTCTAGGACCACCTTCAATCCCAATGTAGGCCAAACAGCAACTGAATGAATGAAGCCGCAGATAATTCTTTTTATTCTCTTTGGGGCCTCTCAATTTCCAGGATCCATGATAATAGGAGTGCCCCTTTATGTTACATGCAGTGTTCTCAGTATGACCAGGGGAACAGTAGTGAGGCAATAGACACAGAATACACCTACCTGAAGGTGTTCTCAATATCCCTGACTCAATAACAGCAGCTATATATATAGAAATGTGGTGTTATTCTGCTATTTCCGGATTTTTGTCTCTTCTAGAGGGGGTCAAGCATAAAAGAATTCCGAACCTAGAATAGAATTCATCACTTTGTAGCAGGAAAAATCTGAATCCCCAACTCATTTATTCTTGGTGAATACAAAGAAAAAAAAAAACTAAAAAAAGATCCTAATGATATTCATGGCTAACACAGGACTCCGGCAGACATGGCAGCCGCAGATAACGCAGTCCTCCGCCTCTATCTTTTAATGTTTTACTCTCTTGCTTTCATAATGAAAAAGAGACAATTTCTGCTGCCCCAGATATTTATTTATTGTTCGCTCTGAGACAAAGAAATGTCTTAATAATATAAATCTGGAAGAAACCAAATTAGCGAGGTTACGGTAAAAATTCACAGCCACCGCACATTCCTATGATACCAAGCCATCTAACCCCTATAGCATCTGGAAAATAGATTATATTATTGCTGAATAAAGGACATCCTGGCATCAAAAACATCTATGTGGATGTAATGGACAATCCCCAGCACCATTGAGGTTTATGTAAATTAGAAGCTTGTTTAGATTGTGAGCTGTAGTATGAAGCATGGGGGATAGGTGGAGCACCGGCCTTGCACAGAACACCAAAACTGTAATTCACACCATTGGATATTTTGCTTCAGGAGAATCCGGTTCACGGTGCTGATCGACCAGACAGGTAGGTTGACTAAAAGAAGATTTATTGACCAGAATGCAACGCGTTTCGCTGCGCATGCCCTGCGAAACGCGTTGCATTCTGGTCAATAAATCCTCTTTTAGTCAACCTTCCTGTCTGGTTGATCAGCGCCATGAGCCGGATTCTCCCGAAGCCAAATATCCATTGCTTTACATGTTCCGGAGGACAGCAGACAACCTATTTTACACACCTTTTCCATTGTTGTGTATGTGACTACACAACCACCCAGGGTGAGCAGTTAATTTATATGCCTCTCTCACTCTTTGGGTTTAAAACAATATTATTCTATGGAGCGCTTACTTCCCTATTCACACCATTGGCTTGCTGCAAATTGCTAACATCTAGGGGGTTTCCCAAGCAGAAGCAGAACATTTTTTTCTGGCTGTGTGGGGAATCTTTTATTGTAATTTGGGGATGGGGAAAGCATCATCATCTTACTGATAGGATTATCCGAAGTGAACATTTCTTAAAATTCTGAACAAACTTGGGTACTATGGGTTTGGTTCACTAAACAATATTCAACATGGTTACTGTAACAACAACAGCAAAAGAGTCAGTGACTGTCAAAAACACACACGAATAATGGGTATCTATGGTTTCCACTAATGATGTCAATACCAGTTAAATGCCAACAACACAATAAAACTTATTGTTATCACATGCATCCAATTTAACGGAATTTTCTTAATTAATCAATAAGAGGTGTCTGCAGCTTTGTGCCATTTCAGTGATCGGACAATGCTGCAGTAGATTGCACCACTGCCACAAATTGTGTGGTGATGTAGGTATGGGCTCTGGTAAAGTGAAGAGGCTGCGATGACCCTGCGGATCCAATATTAACAGGCCCTTACTTTTCTATGACTGGATTAGCCATTTAGCTGTACCTTTCTTTGTTCTCCTGGTCCTATTTAGCTAATGGCGTATTAGGATCTCCTATATAAACCTGGTTACTGCTACCGGTCTAGATCTGAGTATCAGCGCAGAATAACCAATGTTCTGGATCAATGAAATTTGAGGACTTTGCCTGAAGTCACAATGTTCCAGTCTGTTTCCATGTCTTCTGGTTCTGACCCTGCCCACTCCTGGACTCTGTTTCTACCCATTCTAGGTACCATGTCTGGTACTTGTTGTGTTACAGTTCTATGTCTACACATGCAGGTCCTGTGTCCATGTTTCTGGCCTCATCTGGTACTTGTTATTCTGCAGTCCTGTAACCAAGCTCTATGACTGCTGTTGGTGACGACGCTCCTGGGTCCTGCTATCATGTCTGTGTCAGTCCTGTCATCTCTGCCAACACAACAATCAGACAAACCCCCACTCCATATCAGCACATGTGGACACTTCAGTATAAAACAAAACTAATAACTAATTTACTTCTGCCCCTTCTTAATATCTAATTTATCCCCTATACATCTATTTATACACCTCTTAAATGGGGCATCCTAACACAGGTCAACACTACTAAGTTGTTCCCATGGTGCATAACCCCTCTTACCATGATCTATGTCCCAATCGTCCCTCCCTTTGGTGGAATTCCCCAACCCTAACCCACTGCCCACAAAATGAATTTATGTTGCAACAATTCCGCTGAAGATAAGTCTGCTTGCCCTATCATTACAATATATATCCTACAAAAAACAAGGTTCATCCAAGAGGGACTAACCTCAAGAAAAGTAACACTGCATTAACTTATTTTCATTTTGTCAGGTCTGCTGAGCCTGGACTCCAACCATGAGCACCCCCATGTGCTATCATACCTGATGAGTCCAGATGCCAACAAGTGCCTGCTATTGGCACCATAACCCTAGAATACTCTTCCTTAGACACCATGTCAGTCCGGCACCAACCAATTGCAGTCCACAGGTCCCACATCACTGTCCAGAAATTCCCTTTTACATTGGCTCCATGTTTGATATTGTTGCCTGGCTTATGCTTTACAGGCATAGAAGCACAGTATTACTGAAGGGAGCGAAGCTCTGCTTTGTACTTAAAATCGGTCTGCTTTCACTGATTTTATTTTATTGCCACTTAACCAATGTTATTTTTTTATTCCTATTTGGTGAATATATCAGTTACAATGTACGATGAACCCCCTGATGAAGCTGGATAGGGAAACACCCGTTTGGTCATTTGGAGCTACCATAGGGGGTATTTTACATGGATGTACTTTTTACAACAGCATGTTCTGGTATTTTAATGTTTATGGATAACTTATCAATATAATTCTTATTTGTATGCATTTCAGCTGTAATTTTTTACCATCCATATTTGGGAGATATCTAGATGTCACGTGTCTCCATGGTTTAAGTCCCCCTCCTGCAGCACCATTTTCATAGGTGTAGTGCCTCAGACACTTTTATTGTCTTTTGTGTTTAATAATAAAAGGAAATAATAAAGATGTATGCCTGCTTTACCATTTTTCTGTTTTTGTACATTGTTTCGGGTTGGCGTCAATACAAATAGCCCAGCAGAGTAGGATTTGTATACACATTTGCCCAATTGTAGGTGTTATAAATGTTACATATTTGTAAAGAAACATGTCGCCGCTGGAATTCTTTCAATGAATCGGGTTTCCTACGCCCCGCATTCAGTTTCCACCCTGGTCAGAACATTATTCTTCTGTGTATTTGGAATCTGTGTGAAACTGAGTTTTATGCCAGATTTTGACTCAAACTCAGCAGGAACGGTCCGGTCTGGGTTAAAGAAGAGCAGATGGCTTTGGCCACGTATCAAGTGCTGATTCATTCTGTTAAGTCGTCTTACAGGCTGCGGCAGGTTCCTGCTTGGATCTGGCTGCTCTGGACCTTGTTATAGCTTCACGCGCACACAAAAACTTTTTTCACCTCGATATACACAACTTCATGGAAATAGATCCTTTTTTTTTTTTTCTTTGGAAACAGGTTTTGCTTTTCTATAGGAAAAAGAGTAGAAAAAAAATACAAAAAGAAGAAACGGTGATAATAAAATGAAAGAAATGGACAGTAATTCTTAAAGGGTACTCCACCCCTAGTTATTTTATTCCCTATTCAAAAGAAAGAGGATAAGAGGTCTGATCATGGGGGGGGGGGGGGGGTTCAGCCGCTGAGACCCCCCAGCCATCTCCGGGCCTGCACCCCATGGCCCCCATTCAGAACACCGGCTTCGTGCGGCCATGGTCGTGACGTCACACCACACCCCCTCCATTCATGTCTATGGAAGGGGGCATAATGGCTGTGGTCGCTCGTCAGGCGCCCTTGCAATAGACGTGAATAGAGGGGGCGTGGCATGACGTCACAACCACGGTTGCTTGAACCCGGCATTCCCGGTAAGGTTCAGAACACTGGGGTACTGACCCGGAGCCTGCGTGGGGTCCCAGAAGCCGGACCCCCCACCATCAGGCATCTTATACCCTATCTGTTGGTTGGGCGATAAGATGTCTAGGGACAGAGTATCCCTTTAAGGTTCAGGATCATAGTATTGATGTACAGTATATGTGGGCCCTATATGGTGGTACATAGAATCCCTATGGATCTATATTATAGAAGGTTATCACTCCATAAGTCAATTTGATTCCACGTTTTTTATATCATGGAACATACCACACCCCCCCCCCAGGATTACTGTACATATAAATATATATGGAAAAATAAGTGTGTCTGTGTCACATATAACAATGACAGCTGCTCACAAGACAACAAAACAGAACCCAAAGCAGTCATCTTGAATCAGTGATTACTAATACTCAGATACCCCCAGGACTTGCAGTATGGCAGAACTAGGTAACAGCTAGACACCACTGCCACTGACCATCACGGTTCCTCAAAACCTATCACGGTACCTAATGAAAACCTAAACATAAAAAACTGATCCTAACACAAGCACAAAGGCAGTTGGTCACAAGACAACATAACTGGACATCATCTATAGTAGTTGTCTTGGATCCTTACAATGGCTACTAATGCTAAGATACCCCCAGGACTTACAGTATGGCTGAACTAGAGACAAAAAAAAAAAAAAAAGGCTGAACAGAAACTTAGCTAAGGAGCAAGAACAGCAATGTAAAACTGGGAGAAACAGGAGCAACTATTTGATACAGAATAAAGGGCTACAGGTGCATAAGCTTATAACTAACTGGATCTACTTGGTCAGTGTTTTCCAACCAATGTGCATTTAGCTGTTGCAAAACTACAACTCCCAGCATGCCCGGACAGCCAAAGGCTGTCCGGGCATGCTGGGAGTTGTAGTTTTGCAACAACTGGAGGCACACTGGTTGGGAATCACTAGACTAGGGACAAACCTAGGCTTAAACAAGGTACTAGAGAAATACAAGATATTCTAGGAATCAGCACACAGAAGATACGCTATAATCCGCACCACACAGCTAAAGTCACAAATATATGAAGGCTGGCTAACCAACGAGAAACTCCATTGATCATCTACGATGCAGTTATGACTACCTTAAATAACGTATTAGACAGCATGATACCTGCTTGTCAAATAGGGCACAGAGCTGGAGGCAAACAATCCTAATTTAAGGGACTGATAGAGGTGGTCAAAGTAGGGAACATATAGATCTGGTCAAAGTATAGATAGATAGACATGTAGATAGACGTGGTCAAAGTAAGGGACAGACTGCTAGATGTGGTAAAAGTAGGGGACAGAAAGATATGTTGAAATTAGGGGACCGATCTATAGACTAAGGACTAAGGTCTAAGTAGGGTACAGATGGAAAGACGTGGTCAAAGTTGGGCTGGCAACAGAAGAAGCAGAGACAGCAAGAACCAAATGGATCTTATTGCTTAGGCACAGAGAATTGTGGAAAGGGTTCTTAAAAGATGTGACACATTGATTTAGGTTAGGGTGTCTAGACAATACTGTCCCTTTATGGGTGGGCGATCTGGTGTAGTAGAAAAGCACCAGAGAGAAATCAGGTATTGAACTGATCCCATTCATTCTAAGGGACAATTCCGATTTATCCAGAAGCTTGATTGGGACAGTGGATTGTTGGACAGATCGGGCAGGGGTATGTAGTGTGCAGCGTTCACCCATCTGGCCTACCGGAATAACTAAGTACTGGACCATGCACAACTGATACACTTTGCATTATTTGTGGCATCAGATGTGGCCAGTGATCCCACTTAGACCTAATCTCTGTAGCTAGAGTTTATATCCTGTTTACCTGTTTTTGTGACTCCGGCTCTGTTTTTGGATCTCCCTCTATTTCTTGTCTCCGTACATTTGCTGTCCTCTTGGCTTGTTGACAGTCTTTTATGTTTGTTTGTCTCTCTGAAGTATTGTATTAGTGCATATTTACCTACTATATCCTGGCTATATTCCTTGACCATACTTTGTTCTTTGTAGATTGTTATTTTGACTTGTGACGACCCAGGACTTATTCAGATTACAGTTTGTCTTCTTGTTGTGGAGTCGACGTCTAGGCAGGCACAGGAGTAATTGGCAGGGACAGGAGTTCTGGGTAGTACTAGAGAGCACTGCATCCCTGCCCATACGTGACAAACCCCTTCCAAAAATTTCTGGTAGAATTGAAAACTTTTTCTGAAAAAAATAAGATGAGTATAAATCCTTTTGTAGACATTAAAGGGATACTCTGCCCCTAGACATCTTATCCCCTATCCTATTCAGTAGCGTGACCCCCCACGATCTTCCTGCTGCACCTGGCGTTCGTTTACATCGTCTCATCGCGTACAGCGCCGGAGGCTCGTGACATCATGGGCACACCCTGCTCGTGACTTCACGGGCACGCCCCTCAATGCAAGTCTATGGGAGGGGGCGTCCACCATGCATCGCCAGTCATCCAGCACGGAGCGAAGTACGCTCTGCACACCGGATGTCCGGGGTGCCGCAGCCAAGATCGCAGGGCTTCCCAATGGCGGGACCCCCACGATCAGGGATAGTCTAGGGACGGAATACCCCTTTAACCCCTTAAGGACACAGGGCGTATCCATACGCCCCCGTTTCCAAGTCCTTAAGGACATAGGGCGTATGGATACGCCCTGTGCATTTCCGGCCCCAGCCGCTAGCTGGAGCGGAGCCGGTGCCGGAGGCCTGCTGAAATCGTTCAGCAGGCATCCTGGCATATCGCCGAGGGGGGTCATTATGTCCCCCCATGTCGGCGATGGCCGCAGATCACTGGACAATTCACTGCGGCGGATTCCGGGTCAATCGGGTCTCCAGTGACCCAGTGACCCGGAATTACTGGCTGATCGGGGCCGTCTCTGACGGCCCCGAACAGCCATAGCCTGCAGGGGTGAGGTGGCACTGGTGCCACCTCACGATCGCCCTGATTTGTCAGCTGGTTTCCCGGGCGACCAATCAGGGCGCCTGCTGCGGGTGTCACTCCTGCAAACCCGCTCCGCCCCTCTTCCGGAGGACGTGAGCGGGTGCGGGAAGAAGACCCCGGGTGCTGGGGACCCCGATCCCCGGCGTCCCTGTTGGGAGCGGCGGCAAGGGACTGACCTGCGCGGCGGCGTGGAGCAGCAGTTCTAGGTGAGTGACAGCCTCCTGCTGTTTCTTAGCAACAGTTCCCAGCATGCAAAAAGGGCATGCTGGGAGCTGTAGTTATGCAACAGCAGGAGGCAGACCACCACAACTCCCAGCATTCCCTTATGGGCATGCTGGGACTTTTAGTTTTGCAACAGCTGGAGGCACATTTTTTTCTATAACTACAACTCCCAGCTTGCACAATCAGCTAAAGTGCTTGCTGGGAGTTGTAGTGGTGCATCTGCTGGTTGCATAACTACAACTCCCAGCATGCCCGTTGGCTGTCGGTGACTGCTGAGAGTTGCAGTTTTGCAACAGCTTGCAACACTGGTTGTGAAACACTAGTTAAGTAGCAAACCAGTGTGTCTCCAGCTGTTGCATAAATACAATCCCCAGCCAAAATAGTTTGCCTCCAGCTGTTGCATAACTACAAGTCCCAGCATGCCCTTCCGCTGTCCGTACATGCTGGGGGTTGTAGCTTTTGCAACAGCTGAATGCACACTGGTTGCAAAACACTGAGTTTGTTACCAAACTCTGTGTTTCACAACCAGTGTGCCTCCAGCTGTTGCAAAACTACAAGTCCCAGCATGCCCTTCCGCTGTCCGTACATGCTGGGAGTTGTAGTTTTGCAACAGCTGGAGGTATTCCCCCCCCCCCCCCCCCCAATGTGAATGTACAGGGTACACTCACATGGGCGGAGGTTTACAGGAAGCATCCGGCTGCAAGTTTGAGCTGCGGCAAATTTTCTGCCGCAGCTCAAACTGCCAGCGAGAAACTACTGTGAACCACCGCCCATGCGACTGTACCCTAAAAACACTACACTACCACACAATAAAATAAAAAGTAAAAAACACTACATATACACATACCCCTACACAGCCCCCCTCCCCTCCCCAATAAAAATGAAAAACGTCTGGTACGCCACTGTTTCCAAAACGAAGCCTCCAGCTGTTGCAAAACAACTACTCCCAGTATTGCCAGATAGCCACTGACTGTCCAGGCATGATGGGAGTTTTGCAACAGCTGGAGGCGTCCTGTTTGGGAATCACTGGCATAGAATTCCCCTATGTCCACCCCTATGCAAATCCCTAATTAAGGCCTCAAATGCGCATGGCGCTCTCACTTTGGAGCCCTGTCGTATTTCAAGGCAACAGTTAAGGGTCACATATGGGGTATCGTCGTACTCGGGGGAATATTGTGTTACAAATTTTGGGGGGTATTTTCTGCTTTTACCCTTTTTAAAAATGTTAAATTTTTGGGAAACCCAGCATTTTTCACATATGCAAAAGTCGTGAATCACCTGTGGGGTATTAAGGTTCACATTACCCCTTGCTACGTTCCCCGGGGGGTCTAGTTTCCAAAATGGTATGCCAAAATGTTGTTTTTTTTTGCTGTTCTGGCACCATAGGGGCTTCCTAAATGCGGCATGCCCCCAGAGCAAAATTTGCTTTCAAAAAAGCCAAATGTGACTCTTTCTCTTCTGAGACCTGTAGTGCACCAGCAGAGCACTTTTCACCCCCATATGGGGTGTTTTCTGAATCGGGAGAAATTGGGCTTCAAATTTTGGGGGGTATTTTCTGCTTTAAACCTTTGTAAAAAAATTTTTTTTTGGGGAAACCAAGCATTTTAGGTAATTTTTTTTTTTACATATGCAAAAGTTGTGAAACCCCTGTGGGGTATAAAGGTTCACTTTACCCCTTGTTACGTTCCCCAAGGGGTCTAGTTTCCAAAATGGTATGCCATGTGTTTTTCTTTTTGCTGTCCTGGCACCATAGGGGCTTCCTAAATGCGGCATGTCCCCAGAGCAAAATTTCCTTCAAAAAAGCCAAATGTGACTCCTTCTCTTCTGAGACCTGTAGTGCGCCAGCAGAGCACTTTTCACCCCCATATGGGGTGTTTTCTGAATCGGGAGAAATTGGGCTTCAAATTTTGGGGGTATTTTCTGCTATTACCCTTTTTAAAAATGTAAAAAATTTTGGAAACCAAGCATTTTAGGTATTTTATTTTTTTTTTTACATTTGCAAAAGTCATTAAACACCTGTGGGGTATTAAGGCTCACTTAATTCCTTGTTACATTCCTCAAGGGGTCTAGTTTCCAAAATGGTATGCCATGTGTTTTTTTTTTTTTTTTGCTGTTGTGGCACCCTAGGGACTTCCTAAAGGGGAAATGCCCCCCAAAAACCATTTCAGAAAAATGTTCTCTCCAAAATCCCCTTGTCGCTCCTCTACTGCGCCCGCAGCACACTTTACATAGACATATGAGGTATGTCCTTACTCAAGAGAAATTGGGTTACAAATACAAGTAAAAATTCTCTCCTTTTACCCCTTGCAAAAATTCAAAAATTGGGTCTACAAGAACATGCGAGTGTAAAAAATGAAGATTTGGAATTTTCTCCTTCACTTTGCTGCTATTCCTGTGAAACACCTAAAGGGTTAAAACACTGACTGAATATCATTTTGAATACTTTGGGGGGTGTAGTTTTTATAATGGGGCCATTTATGGGGTATTTCTAATATGAAGACCCTTCAAATCCACTTCAAACCTGAACTGGTCCCTGGAAAATATTGAATTTGAAAATTTTGTGAAAAATTGGAAAATTGCTGCGGAACTTTGAAGCCCTCTGGTGTCTTCCAAAAGTAAAAACACGTCAATTTTATGATGCAAACATAAAGTAGACATATTGTATATGTGAACAAAAAAGAAATGTAATTTGAATATCCATTTTCCTTACAAGCAGAGAGCTTCAAAATTAGAAAAATGCTAAATTTTAAATTTTTTCATAAAATTTTGGGATTTTTCACCAAGAAAGGATGCAAGTTACCACAAAATTTTACATCTATGTTAAAGTAGAATATGTCACGAAAAAACAATCTCGGAATCAGAATGGTAAGTAAAAGCATTCCAGAGTTATTAATGTTTAAAGTGACAGTGGTCGGATGTTCAAAAAATGCTCTGGTCCTTAAGATGAAAAAGGGCTCGGTCCTTAAGGGGTTAAGCAATCTCTTCTCTGCTGATCATTTTGCTGTTTTGCAGCACTGTCCAGATATATGGAGAACCCCAGTGATAGAAATGAATGGTAAATAATGCAGCAATATATCTGTCACATTACAAACTAACCGAATTGATGCAGTAGGTGCCGAGAGTCAATACCAAAGTAATTCTATTGCCGATGGTTAATTAATATAAAGCCAGTTATTTCCCCCTCATTTCGCACTTGTTTTAGGGGAATCAGCAAAGCTCTCGGTGTCCTTAGATCCTCTACTGTGGGCACCAAAAGACATCGATAACAATCTCCATTCAAATCAATGTCTTGTTATAAACAGGATTATGATGCGTGCGCGGACTGGATATGAACTTATCTGCCATGCATTTTACATTGTTTTATGGCATCATTTCTGAATATCGCTGATAAGTAAACAGAGTTTAAGGTGACATTTGAATCTAAGGAATTGAATCAATCTGCTAAAATGAAAAATTATAGATTGCTTCGCCTTCAATTATTGCGCTTTTTATTAAATGGGGAAAAAAAATAAAACTAGATTTGTATAAATAAATTAGCCTGACTGTAAAGAAATGCTGCACATTCCAGATAGAAATACTTGTAGCGAATCTCTGTGCCGCAGAGGTCAGAGACGTGATTCACCGCACAAGAGAAATGACTATTTTTGCTCTTTAATAGCCACAATTCTTTTCTTTAATTAAAACAAATTAGCAACTCAAAGAAAAGGCACAACAGAACACTAGTAAACTAAAAAAAAAAAATAATTGAAAAAAAAATAAAACTTTGTTTAATAATTAGTGAATTGATTGAAAGCAAAGAAAGAAAAATCACAGGAAAAGAGGAAAAAAGAAGGTGGGGGTATTGGGTGCTAAAGAAAGCGTCTAATCAAATGTCAGTGAGTGTATACCACAGAAAGAATACAAACATTGTATACAGTACATAAGGATACAGATAGGCAGACAAAATAATTAAAGGTATAAAAATCCTCACCCATCCTGGATCCTGCGTTGTCTCCGATCCTGTGTGCTGGGTGCTATGGCCTCCCACCCATTCACGGCATCTTCTGTGGTCAATGCAAGAACCCTGTGCATTGCAAGGCTGTTCACCTAATGGTCAGGTTCCCCACCTGGCCAAGGAGTAGGGGTGAGCATCAGACCAATAGGATACGGAGCAGGTGTTGGCACTCTCCAGGACGGGACACTTTAAACCCTGCTAAATATACAGACCTGACCCCAGATAGAGGTTTTCCCCATCACCAGTGTTCCTGATCTTGCTTTGTGTTCCTATATCTGTATTACCTGACCTTGGCTGTGTGACCCAACTATCCTTCTCATTTTGTCTTTGTATTGAGCAGCCATCTAGGTTTCACCCATTGCTTGTTTTATTGCCTGACCTACTTACTACTCTGATGTCTCAGCACATATCTTAGAGTAGGGACCATTGCCCAGTTGGGGGCAACCAGTTAGAGTGGATTGTTCAAGTAGTTAGAGAAATTTTTCGGAACGGCTAGTTACAGCCTGCACTTTACCCCACCCCCGGGTGTGACAGGGCAGACCAAAAAAGGTATCTCCAAGCAAAAAAATAAAAAATAAATCCAGTGCAGGAAGAACCAATAGTGACAGAGATGGTAAAATTAGTTACATACAATGATTAAGGTAACACAGCACCAAAGTAGACAGCCATGCCCGACGTGGGTTTCACACGTAGTGGTTCAGGAAGTAACAAATACATTACGGCAGATTTTGCATAATGCTTTGATAAAGCTATGACATATTGGATATTGAAGTGTAAAAATATATATATGTTATTGTACAATTTTTTACTTTAGGACCAGAACCTTGCTCTGTACGTTCCAATCAAAGGGAAAGCTGATATGGCATGTCACCAAAGATACATGACCAATAAACTATAAACATGAGGTTACATCCCACAAGGGCTGAGTGAGGGTTCATACAGTGTTAAAAAATACAGGAGATACGCAGAATACATGGTGTAATTATAATAAAAAAACAATCTGAGGATTCGGCAAGGTCTGAGTGGCCAGGGAGGACTCAATGAGGCAGTGATGGCATAACCGGCAAAACAGACAAAGCTGAAAGCTAGAACATGAAGAATAGTGATGGACCGTCGAGAGGGGAGGAACAGGTAGACCAGTAAAAGGGCATTTCCATAGAGCCAACAAGACAAAAACAGTTGTCTACATCAGTGGGCTCAAAACTATGGCCCTCCAGATGTTGCAAAACTACAACTCCCAGAAATGGCTGTCCGGACATGCTGAAAGTCATAGTTTTCCGACGGCTGTCCAGGCATGCTGGGAGCTGTAAGTTTGCGACAGCCAGAAGTCCACTGTTTGAAGGCTGTGTAGCCCCTGAAAATGGCAACAAAAATGAGTCCTTTACTCCAGTTACATGTAGTGGCCCCTGAGTGTGGGAAGTAGGAAGGAAAGTTATACGTAGAATAGCAGCCCAATAGGTTTCCACTCAAATGTTGCACCTTAGATAGAACCAATGGTATAAAGAATGATGTTCTGACGTGTAGAATCTACTGAATACAGTACATACAGTTATAAAGGAATAATACTTTCCTGTACATAATATGCCTGCTATAATAAGCATAAGTAAATCCTTACATGCATCATGTCTACAGGGTAACCTATCCCTACTTATCTCCTGCATCCTATTAACATAAGCAGCCAGACTCCCTTTACCCAATGGTGATTTGGATCATGGCTTGGACTAAGAGGATCACAGTCACAGATATGGTATTTTCTCAAGTGACAGACCATCTGTGACAAGTACAGACTTACAATCAGCTTACGGAATCCCAATGTCAAGGCAATTATTAATTTTGAGAATTTTAGGTAAAACTTCCCATTAAAGAGGATTACATATGTGCACAAACATGGTGAGGACAAAATCACTGCAGGTCAACAAAACTAAAGTTGGTCCCATGTATTTTCCATTAATGGCCGATCCTCAGGATAGGTCATCAAAGTCTAAACAGTGGGGTGTTGGCAACTCCGACACATTGAACAAGCAGAAGTATTTGTGGTGGAGCTGGGTTACTGCAACCCCTGGGCAATTAAAAGTGACGAGTAGTTTTCTAGCATTTGTTTCAACGACTTAAAGACTACATCTGGAACCTTGTGCTGTCATACATGGTCATTCCATAATTGTATTCTCAACATTTTCAGCCTCTAAATGAGGAGAAGAAGGAAGTGGAAGAGACTTAGAAGAAGGAAGTAGAGGAAGAGGAGGAGCAGATAGAAGAGGAAGAAGAACAACAGGTGGTGGTGGAAGAAGGTAATGGATAATAAAGGAGGAAAAATGAAAGAGAGGAGATTAAAGAGAAAGAAATAATCACATCCAGGGAAAGAGAACTACCCCTTTTCCCAAACCTCCACCTACTTGGATGATCCGCCCTTAAAGGGGTACTCCGGAGGAATTTTTTTTAAATCAACTGGTGCCAGAAAGTTAAATAGATATGTAAATTACTTCTGTTCAAAAGTCATTAACTTTCCAGTACTTTTTAGGAGCTGTATGCTACAGAGGAAATTATTTTATTTTTGAATTTCTTTTATGTCTTGTCCACAGTGCTCTCTGCTAACACCTCTGCCCGTGTCAGGAACTGTCCAGAGCAGGATAGGATTGCAATGGGAATTATCTCCTGCTCTGGACAGTTCCTGACACGGGCATCAGGTGTCAGCAGAGAGCACTGTGGACAACACAAAAATAAATTCCAAAATAATGAATTTCCTCTGTTGCTCAACTGCTAAAAAGTACTGGGAGGGTAAAGATGTTTTAATAGTAGTCCTTTACAAATCTGTTTAACTTTCTGGCACAAGTTTATTTCCAGTGCATATACACTGGACTATATGCATGGGTATTAGAGTAGTGAGAATAGTTAGACAAACCTTGTGGGTAACACATGGGCAGATAAGGTACTAAATCAAAAAAGTAAAGACAAAGTCAAGACAAGCTATAGATAAAATGTAGAGTGGTGCGAAATCAACAGGCAAAGGCAACAGCAGAGACAGGAAAAGGTCAAGTCACAGAAGGAGTGATGGAAAGTAACTCTGGCACGGAACAGGTGAGCAGGTTACAATGTCCTGCCGCTGGGAGGTATGAACACTATAGCTGTGACTGATCAGCTTCCACCTTCTGATTGGCCCATGCCTTACTCACTGACGAGCACCCCCATGACCATGCAGGGCTATTGTCAGAACAATCAAGGCAGCTGCCAGGAGAGCCGGCAAAAAAGATGGATGTGGTGTTGGAGCAGGGTAATGTACGTTACAGGTATTAAACAAGAGGAAGGAAAAGAAGATGAAAAACTAAGTAAAGGAGACAACAAAAAAGAAGGAAAAAAGAAGAATGAGAAGGAAAACAAGTCAAGAAGACAAAACTGAAGGAGAAATAAACAGAAAAAAAAACTAAGAAAAAAATTACACGGAAAAGAAGGCTACATAAGGGGTACAAGAAGAAAAATAGAAACACAATTGACTAGAAGATAATGAAGAAAAAGAGAACAAATGTAAAAATGAAGAAGAAAAAGATAAAGTAAGATAAATAAAAAAAGAGGCAAGTACAGTAGATGAAAAAGAAAACAGAAAGAGGTAAAAGGGGAGAATGGTGTAAAAACCTTCAATTCCCTGCTTGAACTTGATGGACGTATGTCTTTTTTCAATCGTATTAACTATGTAACTAAGGAAAGAACAAGATGAGGATCAATAAAAAGAACACAAATGATCTGTGGAGAAAGATATAAAACAAAGACCAACATTTTAGATAACATTTAGTGAAGGAAACAAATTTCATGCATTTAAGAAGCAAGACATCCCAAAAAAATATTTCTGTCTACAATTGGAACATTTTAAGTCACAGTTTATACCAAAAAGTGTCACAAACTGCTTATATATGGGTCAATGTATTCTTTGTAGTATGGAAATAATGCTTGAAATATTATGGAATATAGATAACATTGTAAATGGTTACATCATTTTATGAGTAGAGACAACTAGAACATGAATGTGAGTCTCAACTGGAGGAAAAAAAACTATAAAAAAATAAAACAATAAACAAAAATTAGACAAAAAATTTGGGAAAATTTCAGCTTCACAGAGATAAAGGAGTTTTTCCCATCATGTATATTGTTAGGATTTGACATTACCTTATATTTGGTGAAGATCTGACCTCTTTTGCCATTTGTTCCATTTTCAGTGATTTATGCATTTTATTTTACAATTTTAGGATAATTTTGTGCTACAGAATACGTTTGATGACATTTGCTAACCAGTTAATTTTTTGAGAAAAACTGCAAAAAATCTAAATCCAAAATCCAATAAACTATTTTTTTTCTTCTGTTTTCTTTTACAATATATAAATAAGTAAGGCTGGGTGTCACCGGCCGAAAGGCATCACCTCCATGCTTTTCCTGTATGTTTTTCCCAATTTTTTTACAATATACGGCTAAAATAAAGGATTTTGGGATTAATTTTATTACTTTAAAATAACAATCAAACATTCCTGAACATGATTCATAATTTGAACTCAATAAAACCAATTAAAAAAAAAAAAAAAACTGTAATTTTTTTCCTTACTTTTGTCTATTATTGAACTGGAAGCCTTTGGGCAATTTTATGGCTGAGAAAACTGACCTAAATACTTTGTGTGAACATGACATAGCCTTTACCTGTACAACTGCGCCCCATCCACCGGCTGGGCAAGGAACATGTGAGGCTTCATTGAAGTGCCTGGAACGGGCTGCAGTTCCCTTTAAAGCGCCGGTTTCTAATTCACACCATGTATCTCTTCTGAACTAAGACGCAGCAAAACAAAATATGTATGCAGAGCGGCACGTAGAAGAAACAACATTCAACATTCGTACATCGTGTCCTTGTTTGTAAAGGTCCCCATCAGTTTATTACAAATGAATGTAATTCCCTATATATCTCTTAAACTAACATAGTTACAAGGTTGCAATTTGTTGGAACTACCTGCTGAGTGTTTTATTGACAGTGTTATGCATTATGATTAGATTGACGTCAGAGTTTTTGTAGTCTTAATAAGATTACTGCTTTTGGTGCTTGTCTCGGCCGGCATGGGGCCTACAAAGCGCTTCCCTTTTTGTTGCAGCCTATTTTGATGGCATCTTGGTTTATTTCATTTTTCCTTTGGATTTATGCTTAATATGAGAGATCTCCATTATTTCTGTCAATCATGAAGCCGGCTGATCTCATCTTTGATTTTTGCATTTTATACATAGTATCATAGTAGCGGGATGCAGTGTTAATGGCTTGTTACATGGAGAGAAAAACAAGGCAGACAGGCACAACAAGGGAAAATAAAGATGTGTGCGCTAAGCAGGTCGCGGTTCCATTCGCTTCCTCCTAATGACAAACTCCCATTGGAGAATTAGATTCATGTGGACGCCATCGAATGAATATTTTGTGTCTCTTCCTATAGCTTCAAAAATCATCAAAGTAAAACAAACATAGGAAACAGCTGCAGCAGTATAAGCAGCAAAATAAACTATTTGCCCTTCTGTAAACTGCGGCTTCAATGAATCCAGATATAGATTCTAGATCTGAGCAGGGCCATGTTTACACTTAGCTGAGTACGCCCCTGGTATATCACCAATTATTATTTGGACTCGCTCATTTCAGAGGAATTGACAACTAGTAGATGACCCGGAATTGCCTGGTGTTTCTTACCTAGCTCTTGTGAGAGAGGAAAAATGAAAGGAATAAGCTCTTGTCCTCATACCCCGTCCACATATCCCAAACTCATATCCCAACATCATTTCCCGATCTCCTATCCTGTCCTCAAATCCCGATCTCATATCCAGTCCTTAAATGCCATCCTCATATCCCCACCTCGCATCCCCTCCTCATATCCCATACTATTAACCTGTCCTCATATCCTAACCTCATATCCTGTCCTCATTCCCGTACTAATACCCCGTCTTCATATCCTGACCTCATATCCTGTCCTCATATCCCAATCTCATATCCCAACCTCATATCCCATCCACATATCCCAAACTCATATCCCAACATAATTTCCTGATCTCCTATCCTGTCCTCATATCCCGATCTCATATCCAGTCCTTAAATGCTGTCCTCATATCACAACCTTGCATCCCCTCCTCATATCCCATACCAATACCCTGTCCTCATATCCCAACCTCATATCCTGTCCTCATATCCCGATTTCATATCCCATCCTCATATCACGTACTAATACACCATCCTCATATCTCAACCTCTCATCCCCTCCTCATATCCCGCACTTATACCCCGTCCTCATATCCTGACCTCATATCCTGTCCTCATATCCCGATCTCATATCCTGCACTAATACCCCGTCCTCATATCCCAACCTCATATCCTGTCCTCATATCCCGACCTCACATCCCCTCCTCATATCCCGTACTAATACTCCGTCCTCATATCCCGACCTCTTATCCTGTCCTCATATCCCGATCGCATATCCCATCTGCATATCCAGTCCTCATATCCCGTCCTCATATCCAGTCCTCATAGCCCAACCTCATATCCTGTCCTCATATCCCCTCCTCATATCCTGATCTCATATCCCGTCCTTATATAATGTCCCCATATCCCGTCCTCATATCCCAACCTCATATCCTGTCCTCATGTCCCAACCTCATATCCTGTCCTCATAAACTTTTTCTTCTCCAGACGGAGGGAGTGTCCCCTCATCCTTTGGGGGGGTTTAACCTGGAACAGTTTTTCTCCATATTTTCTGTATGGGCCATTAATACACTTATATACGTTTATCATATCCCCCCTTATACGTCTCTTCTCAAGACTAAACAATTGTAACTCCTTTAATCGCTCCTCATAGCTAAGATGTTCCATGCCCCATATTAGTTTAGTCACGCGTCTCTGCACCCTTTCCAACTCCGCAGTGTCCCTTTTATGGACAGGTGCCCAAAACTGAACAGCATATTCCAGGTGAGGCCGTACCAATGCTTTATAAAGGGGGAGTATTATGTCCCTGTCCCTTGAGTCCATGCCTCTTTTGATACATGACAATATCCTGCCGGCCTTGGAAGCAGCAGCCTGACATTGTGCTATTCTGTAGTCTGTGATCTACAAGTCACCCAGATCCTTCTCTACCAGTGACTCTGCCAGTTTAATCCCCCCTAAGACATATGACGCTGCAGGTTATTAGTATACACAGCCCCCCTCTATATACACAGCCCCCCTAAGACATACGACACATGCAGGTTATTAGTGCCCAGATGCAGAACTTTACATTTATCCACATTGAACCTCATTTGCCAAGTGGAGGCCCAGTCATCTTGTAACTAATACACAGCCCCCCTCTATATACACAGCCCCCCTCACTATATACACATCCTCTATAGACTGTACCGTGCTACAAAGCTTGGTGTCATCTGCAAAGATAGAAACAGAGCTGTTAATACCATCCTCTATATATACACAGCCCCCCTCTATATACACAGCCCCCCTCTATATACACAGCCCCTCTCTATATACACAGCACCCTCTATATACACAGCCCCCCTCTATATACACAGCCCCCCTCTATATACACAGCCATTCCTCTATATACACAGCCCCCTCTATATACACAGCCCCCCTCTATATACACAGCCCCCCTCTATATACACAGCCCCCCTCTATATACCCAGCCCCCCCACTATATGCACATCCTCTATAGACTGTACTGTGCTACAAAGCTTGGTGTCATTTGCAAAGATAGAAACAGAGCTGTTATTACCATCCTCCATATACAGAGCCCCCCTCTATATACATAGCCCCCCTCTATATACACAGCCCCCCCTCTATATACACAGCCCCCCCTCTATATACACAGCCATTCCTCTATATACAGAGCTGTTAATACCATCCTCTATATCATTGATAAATAAATTAAACAACAGCGGGCCCAGTACTGAACCTTGGGGTACACCACTAATTACCGGGGACCAATCAGAGTACGAATCATTGACCCCCACTCTCTGGGTACGATCCATGAGCCAGTGTTCAATCCAGTTACAAACTAAAATTTCCAAACCCAAAGACCTTAACTTACCTGTCTGACGTCTGTGAGGGACAGTATCAAACGCTTTAGCAAAATCCAGAAACACTATATTCACAGCCATTACTCTATATACAGAGCCCTCCTCTATATACACAGCCCCCCTCTATATACACAGCCCCCCTCTATATACACAGCCCCCCTCTATATACACAGCCATTCCTCTATATACACAGCCCCCCTCTGTATACAGAGCTCCTCTATATACACAGCCCCCCTCTATATACACAGCCCCCCCTCTATATACACAGCCATTCCTCTTTATACACAGCCCTCCTCTATATACACAGCCATTCCTCTGTCAAGGCTTCTACTCACCTCTTCATAAAAGCAAATTAGATTGGTTTGACAACTTCTATCCTTAGTAAAGCCATGCTGGCTATCACTTATAATACAATTATCCCCTATGTATTCCTGTATGTAATCCCTTATAAGTCCTTCAAACAATTTACCCACAATGCACGTTAGACTTACCGGTCTATAGTTTCCTGGGGAAGACCTAGAGCCCTTTTTGAAGATTGGTACCACATTCGCCTTGCACCAGTCCCTTGGCACAATACCAGACACCAGAGAATCTCTAAATATCATGAACAGGGGTACAGATATTACTGAACTTACCTCTCTAAGAACTCTTGGGTGTAGTCCATCCGGTCCTGGAGATTTGCTTACATTTATATCACTTAACTTACCTTGTACCATCTCTACATTAAGCCAGTTCAATACATTGCATGATGTGTTACCAGCACTGACCTGTACATGATGTGTTACCAGCACGGACCTGTACATGATGTGTTACCAGCACTGACCTGTATATGATGTGTTACCAGCACTGACCTGTACATGATGTGTTACCAGCACTGACCTGTACATGATGTGTTACCAGCACTGACCTGTACATGATGTGTTACCAGCACTGACCTGGCCAATGTCAGCTCCTTCTTCCATAGTATATACAGAACTAAAGAACCCATTCAGTAGCTCCGCCTTCTCTTGATCGCCTGTGAAAACCTCCCCATTATCATTATTAAGGGGTCCTACATGCTCGTTCCTTGGTTTTTTTGCATTTATATATCTAAAAAAATATTTAGGATTAGTTTTGCTTTCTTTGGCCACCTGTCTCTCATTTTGAATTTTTGCTGTTTTTATTACATTTTTACAGATTTTATTAAGCTCTTTGTACTGTTTAAATGTTAAAGCTGACCCATCCGATTTGAATTTTTTGAAGGCTATTTTTTGTTGTTTATTGCTCTTTTAACCTCATTTGTCAGCCATGTAGGATTTAGTTTTAATTGTTTATATTTGTTCCCCTTTGGTATATATTTAGCTGTATAGTTATTTAGAGTTGATTTAAAGATGTCCCATTTACCTTCTGTATCAGTATTTGAGAACCCCTCCCCCAGTCTATGTCCTGTAGTGCAGATCTCAGCCCAGGGAAATTTGCCTTTTTAAAGTTATATGTTTTTGCCTTCCCCTCCTGTCTTTGTTTTCTACATTTTAAGTCAAAAGTAACTATATTGTGATCGCTATTACCAAGGTTTTACCGCACAGTTACATTACCAACCAGCTCTGCGTTGTTGGAAATGATCAGATCCAACAAGGCATCACTTCTTGTTGGGTCCTCCACAAACTGGCCCATAAAATTATCCTGCAATAAATTTAGGAATTGTCGCCCCTTTGTAGTTTTAGCCAACCCCGGACCCCAATCTATATCTGGATAGTTAAAATCTCCCATTATTACCACTGTACCTGCCCGGGCGGCCTCTCTATTTGTTTATGAAGCCGAACTTCTATCTCTTCAGTGATATTAGGGGGTCTGTAGATTACCCCAAATATTATTTTTTCAGTATTTCCCTCCTTTTGTAATTCTACCCACAGTGATTCCACATCCTCAGAATCATCACACACTATGGCATCGTTCACACTGACTTTCATACCACTTCTTACATACAGACAGACTCCACCACCTTTTCTGATCATTCTATCCTTGCGAAACAATGTAAACCCCTGCAGATTGACAGCCCAGTCATGCGAGGAGTCCAGCCATGTCTCAGTGACCCCAACTATATCACCAGCCATGTCTCAGTGACCCCAACTATATCACCAGCCATGTCTCAGTGACCCCAACTATATCACCAGCCATGTCTCAGTGACCCCAACTATATCACCAGCCATGTCTCAGTGACCCCAACTATATCACCAGCCATGTCTCAGTGACCCCAACTATATCAATATGTTCCTCCAGTATCAAGGCCTCAAGCTCCCCCATTTTATTTGCTAGGCTTCTGGCATTTGTGAACATACACTTTACATTTCCATCCTTTATGTTATTGGGGTTAATGGGATTCAAGGGTGTAAGTTTTATTTTTCTATGAAGCTTATTCCTATTAACTATTCTAACCCCTCCCTCCGCTCCACCCCCAGGTGCATTTATAATTCCCACCTCTCTATCTACACTATCTTCCCCCTCTTTGCTGTAGGTTCCCTCCCCCCAATTCCCTAGTTTAAACACTCCTCCACCCTTCTAGCCATCTTCTCCCCAAGCAAAGCTGCACCCTCCCCATTGAGGTGCAGCCCGTCCCTACGGTAGAGCCGGTAACCGACAGCGAAGTCAGCCCAGTTCTCCATGAACCCAAACCCTTCCTTCCTACACCAGCTTCTGAGCCACTTGTTTACCTCCCTGATCTCCCGCTGCCTCTCTGGTGTGGCTCGTGGTACTGGTAGTATTTCAGAAAATACTACCTTGGAGGTCCTTGCCTTAAGCTTGCGGCCTAAGTCCCTGAAATCATTTTTAAGGACACTCCACCTACCTCTTACTTTGTCATTGGTGCCAATATGTACCATGACTGCTGGGTCCTCTCCAGCCCCGCCCAGCAACCTGTCAACCCGATCCGCGATGTGCCAAACTCATGCGCCAGGCAGACAACACACTGTTCGGCGATCCCGGTCTTTGTGACAGATTGCCCTGTCTGTCCCCCTAATATCCCAACCTCATATCGTGTCCTTATATCCCGTCCTCATATCCCGCCCTCATATTTTGTCCTCATATCCCATCCTCATATCCCAACTTCATATCCTTTCCTTGTATCCCATCCTCATATCCTGTCCTCATATCCCGTCCTTATATAATGTCCCCATATCCCGTCCCCATATGCCGTCCTCATATCCCAACCTCATATCCTGTCCTCATATCCCAACCTCATATCGTGTCCTTATATCCCGTCCTCATATCCCGCCCTCATATTTTGTCCTCATATCCCCTCCTCATATCCTGATCTCATATCCCGTCCTTATATAATGTCCCCATATCCCGTCCTCATATCCCAACCTCATATCCTGTCCTTATATCCCGTCCTCATATCCCACACTTATATCTTGTCCTCATATCCTGACCTCATATCCCATCCTCATATCCCAACCTCATATCCCGTCCTCATATCCCAACTTTATATCCTTTCCTTGTATCCCGTCCTCATATCCTGTCATCATATCCCGTCCTTATATAATGTCCCCATATCCCGTCCCCATATCCCGTCCTCATATCCCAACCTCATATCCTGTCCTCATATCCCAACTTCATATTGTGTCCTTATATCCCGTCCTCATATCCCGCCCTCATATTTTGTCCTCATATCCTGACCTCATATCCCAACCTCATATCCCGTCTCATATCCCAACTTCATATCCTTTCCTTGTAGCCTGTCCTCATATCCTGTCCTCATATCCCGTCCTTATATAATATCCCCATATCCCGTCCCCATATCCCGTCCTCACATCCCGTCTTCATATCCCAACCTCTTATCCTTTCCTCGTATCTCGTCCGCATATTCCGTCCTCATATCCTGTCCTCATATCCTACCCTTACATGCCATATTAATACCCCGTCCTCATATCCTGACCTCTTATCTCCTCCTTATATCCCAACCTCATATACTGTCCTTGATATATCATCCTCAAGTGAGTTGTGATGAAGAGATTGTAGGTTGAAAATAAAAGGGTGTGAGGCTTTGTGGGAGTGGGGGTGACTTTCAAGCCGGACCGATGCATAAAAAGGGTTGAAAATAAAAGGGGTGTGGTTTTACAGAAGGGCGTGTGGCTTTTCAGGATGGGTGTGGCATATATGGGGGTGTGGCTTTCATGCCAGACTCACAAAATCAGCTGGAGATGCAGGGGGAGTAGCTAATGGAGGAAGGTACCAGAATTCACATAGATTTGCATGAAACTTCAGACAAAAAACAGGCCCTCATGTAAGGGGGTAGGTTAGGGTTAATTCAACTATCCAATATTTTTATTTGACATATAAGTAATATGTGCACCAAATATTATCGGAATATCTCCAGTCATTTAGAAGTGATGCTGGAACATACATTTCCCATAGACTTGTTTTTTTTATGTTTTTATTTAATTTTGAAAGTCAAAAGGAAAAACCTGTATTTAACCAGGGATTGCAGCAGATGAATTCACATAGTTATTAATTTCACAAATGTGTTTTACCTGTTAGAACAACACTGACAATAACTGCATAGGGGACTGGGTCGGTTTATTTAAGTTTCAGTTTATGTTTCTACTTATTTGTTTACTTCATTAAAGGGGTGCTCCGCCCACAGACATCTTATCCCCGATCATCGGGGATAAGATGTCTGTGGGCGGAGCACCCCTTTAATGAAGTAAACAAATAAGTAGAAACATAAACTGAAACTTAAATAAAAAAAAATTGCTTATTAAAATACATAAATGGGAGTGAACAAAAAGGTCTCTGAGGGCCCCGGTACGTCTGCCATCACCTCCCCGCTGACCGGCCTGATGTATGGAGGACATGTTTGACAGTACCACTCACGGTGAGCGCCATTCTGTTCTTCTGTACTTTGCTGCCACATATTTGCATACTGATTTACTTGGACAGAGAACAACCTTAAGGTAGGCACAGAATTATCCAGTCCCATGACCCCCGGCCACTTCAGGGGCTATAACTCCAAACGTGGACAGGCTGCCTGACTAATAATCAACAATACATAATAATGCTAATGACGATAATAGTAATAAATAAAAGAAATGACAATAATATTGATAACAAACTCGTTAATAATGATCCTAGTGATAACGATCACCACCACTATAATAATGGTACTGACAACTATATAACTACCAATGACTATAAAATATAACAACAATAAAGAACAATAATAGTAACATACCTATAGCAGTCAGAAGTGTGCCCAAAACCGTGACCGTGGGCTCGGCCTATAGAGGGCCAAAAAACTGGCAGCAATCCAGAAACTAATTATCACATACCTCCTCCGAACAACGGCCTTAGTCGAAATCAGAGGAATGATTATCAAATACCAGGAACCACGTAATAACGACCCCCCTCTGCTTTGAGGTGTCTGAACTTACCAATGCTCGTTTCTCATCCAATCGCTCGGCAGTAAATGGTGAATCTGCACCTGTATGAATGCTGATATTAACAGGTTTGTTAGAGTCATAACCTCTTGCAGTCACTGGATATGCTGAATCACAAATGTTTATTTATCCATATGCAAGGCAATGCAAAGTAGCGACTCACAGGACGCATTTCGGCCAAGTGGCCTTTGTCAACTGATCTATCTAACGAAGACCACTTGGCCGAAACGCGTCCTGTGATTTGTGATTCAGCATATCCAGTGAGTGCCGGGATTTCTTCTACCTACTATTTGCACCTCTGGTCCACGTGCACCACCACCTATATGAGTGTCGACTCTCTACTACTTCTATAACCTCTTGCAGGGCCCCTCCCATAAAGGGCCAAAAAACAAACAATATCCTTTGATTCCCTACCACCATCTGCCATTGATATTATTTCTCTGAAAACGTGTCAGTAAGAAATTGCACAGTGCTTTACCCTGCAGACGTGGCAGGCCTAACAGGTATACTACTGCCTATGAGTCGTGATATTATTGCTCTGAAAATGAGTCAGTCAGTGTCAGTGAATACTCAGTGTATACTCCTACAGACGTGGCAGGTACATCAGGACTGCTGCCTCCTAAGAGTCTTTTTATCAATCTAGTAACGTGTTAGTAGCAATGCAGTGCATCTCCCTACAGACATGGAAGGCATAACCAGTATTCTACTGTATATAGGACATGATATTATTGCTCTGAAAACGTGTAAGTAACAATAATTGCGGTGCATCCCCCTGCAGGCATGGCAGGCATAATGGGTATACTACCGCCTATGGTTTTTAATGTTATGCTATGAATGTCAAATATCAATTACGCAGTGCAACCCCCTGCAGACGGGGCAGATGTAATCGGTATACTACTGAATATAAGCCATGATATTATTGCTCTGAAAAGGTGTCAGTAACAACAATTGCGGTGCATCCCCCTGCAGGCATGGCAGGCATAATGGGTATACTACTGCCTATGGTTTTTAATGTTATGCTATGAATGTCAAATATCAATTACGCAGTGCAACCCCCTGCAGACGTGGCAGATGTACAGGTATACTACCGCATGAGTCATTATATTATTGCTCTGAAGAGGTGTCAGTAATAACAATTGCAGTGCATCCCCCTGCAGGCATGGCAGGCATAATGGGTATACTACCGCCTATGGATTTTAATGTTATGCTATGCCTGTCAAATAACAATAATTACGCAGTGCATCCCCCTGCACACGTGGCAGATGTACAGGTATACTACTGCATGGGTCATGATATTATTGCTCTGAAGACAAGTCAGTAACAACAATTGCAGTGCAACCCCATGCAGGCGTGGCAGGCCTAACGGGTATACTACCGCCTATGGTTCGTAGTGTTGCTCTGAAAGTGTCCATAATAATTACGCAGTGCATCTCCCTGCAGACGTTGCAGGCATAACGGGTATACTAGTGTCTATGAGTTGTGGTATTATTGCTCTAAAGACCTGTCAGAAACAATAATTACACCGTACCTCCCCCTGCAGAAGTTGCAGGCCTGACGTGTATACTGTCATCTATGACAAACCTCTGAGTATGTACTAAGTTTTATAATTTTTTTTATTTTTTTTAATAAAGTTATATATGAATGCTAAGAAGTCATGTGCAGTATAAATGCTACTAAAATGTATGTATAGTATGAATGCTACAAGCGTACATACGGAATGAATGCTATGAGCGTATGAACCTTTCAAGCGTGTGTACCGTGTACGACCGTGTGCACCCTATACTACTGGCGTATGACCAATGAAATGTTATGAAGATATGAATAGAATGACTGCTGTGAGCATATGTACCGTAAAGAAGCTCTGAATGGACACCCAACCTAAATACTATGCACTACACACAGCACCAATGTTCTGAGCCTATAAACCCGTGTAAAACTATGCGCTTATGTATCGTACCACACTGTGTGCCTAAAACAACACAAATGCAGTATAAGTGCTATGAGCGTGAGTACGGTATAAATGCATGACCGTATGTGCAGTTAATGCTATAAGCGTGTGTACAGCATAAACTGCATGACTGTATGTGCGTTATAAATTTTATGGTTGTAAGTGCAGGGTAAATACAAGACCATATGTGCAGTTTGAATGCTATGAACATAAGTGCAGTATAAATGCATGACGGTATGTGCAGTATAATGCTATGAGTGTGAGAACAGAATACATGCATGATCGTATGTGCAGTAAATGCTATGAGCGTTAGAAGTATAAATGCATAAGTGTATGTGCAGTATAAATGCATGACCATATGTGCGGTATAATGCTATGAGCGTGAGAGCAGTATATATGCCTGACTGTATGTGCAGTATTAACACTATGAGCGTTAGCAGTATATGTGTATGGCGTATGTGCAGTATAAATACATGACTGTATGTGCAGTACAAATGCTATGAACGTGAGTGCCGTGTAGATGCATGACCGAATGTGCGGTATAAATGCTATGAGCTTTGCAGTATATGAATAAGCGTATGTGCAGTATAAATGCTATGAACGTGAGTGCAGCATAAATGCATGACCGTGTGTACAGTATAAATGCTATTACCGAGAGTGCAGCATAAATGCATGACCGTGTGTACAGTATAAATGCTATGAGCAAGAGTGCAGCATAAATGCATGACCGTGTGTGCGGTATAAACGCTGTGAGTGCAGTATAGATGCATGACCGTATGTGCAGTATAATGCTATAAGTGTGAGTGCAGTATAATGCTATATGCGTGAGTGCAGTATAGATGCCTAACTGTGTATGCGGTATAAATGCTATATGCGTGAGTGCAGTATAATGCTATGTGTGAGTGCAGTATAAATGCCTGACCGTGTATGCAGTATAAATGCTATATGCGTGAGAGCTGTATAATTCTATTTGCCTCAGTGCAGTACAATGCTATGAGTGTTTGTGCAGTATAATTGCTGTGTGCGTGAGTGCAGAATAAATGCATGACCATATTTTCCTTATAAATGCTGTGAGCATGAGTGCCATATACATGCATGACCGTATGTGTAGACACATGAGCATACATGCAGTATAATTGCAAAGAATATACGAGCAGTATAATTCGGTGAATGTACGAGCAACGTTAATCTTATGAGCGTACGTTTAGTATAAATGAAATGAGTGTATGTGCGTAAAATGCTCTGGGTGCATACCTGCTAACGGAAGTAGGGCAATACTACAAAGTGTAGACAAGCTTTTTCCTTTCCCGATACAATCTATCCATAACACAACATTACTAATCAATGGGTGCAAAATGGATGGCAATTGACAACAATGGCTGCATGTCCCTGTTCATTTTTAACGTTCAGTGATTCTTGAAAAAGGATTTATTATTTGTGACACATAATTGTGAGCCCAGTGATTTAAAGCCAGCAAGGGGCAACTCCCGCTGGTGGTCCCGCAACCTGGCGCTCACTCGGCCAGATCACCAGCATAGCAGACCCCCACAGCAGCCATCGCCGCCGTCTGACACGTGCTCCCTTGACCTTATTGTGAGACGCTCAACACTGACATAACCAGCCAGCCTGCAACTACTGTCTCACTTACCCCCTACCATGGAAATGCCTTCCTCTGCTAGCACCGCTGTCACCGACTAACTACCAGCCACAATGGCGCCAGCAGTCAGAGAGTGGCACACCCCCCAACCCGGCGTGAGGCTGAGCTTCAGCCCTGGGTAGCCAGCGGGCTGCCCCAAATAACTGACCGTACTTCACATATGATACTCCGGCCCGTGAGGCTCCAGAGAGCGGGCCCCAGAGCTTGCTACTGGTGGGACTTCAAATGCCTGCCAAACTCACGGCCGGACCAACCCACTGATGTTGCGAACGCCCGACACGCCCTAACCTGTATCCGTGGGGCGTTATGTACCCCACGCCCCACCCACAAATACAGCCTTAACAGGGTTACACGTGTATTATATGTAGTTAGCAGTGCCATCACCTACTCTTTTTGTGCTATAAAGAGACAGAACAATGTTACCTAATTCTCAGTCTCCTCCATCCACTAACACTAATTCGTTTTTAATGCAAGATACAAAATATTGTCTCCAGAAATAGAAACAAGGGCAAAAAAAAAAACGTGAAATAAATGTCCGAAGCATTTGTGCAATGGCCAAAAATATGCGCCGTACAGTGCATAACCCTGTTATATAGTGCATGAATATAGATTCCAATAAATAATGCAGCATCCCAACATATAACGATCATCACTATACAATGTAAAACATATTTATATTGTATTCAAAACACCGTGGAAACATTGAATCTTGTTTTACATATTTCCAATCTGGAGTGCTGGAGAACATCTTTCAGTATTTTGAATTCACTCTTGAGGACTAGACTGCACTTTTCTGCTTTCATTCACCTAAGCCTCCACACTAATTGGTTGTGCTGCTCCCCTAGTAGATAGATAGATAAAGGCTTGACAAAGGCTGCATTGGCAGCAGAAACTTTGCTAACTTGTATTATCATGGAATAAACCACTGTTCATGCACTTGAACCTTCCGTGTGCTGCGGCATCTTTCCTAGAACTTGCCTTGACCGGGGCTCCACTCGCTGCTTGCACCGCTATCATATACTGTGGGACGTGCTGCTCTACCTTTTCTTGTGCTGTAGATAGATAGATAGATAGATATATAGATAGATAGATAGATATTATTGGGGGCCCTACCAGGGATGAACCAGCTTGCACCCAAATCCGCAGAAAAAGGGAGTGCAGTTCTCCTACAAGAATCTAGATAGATAGATAGATATGAGATAGATGATAGATAGATAGATATGAGATAGATAGATATGTGATAGATAGATAGATATAAGATAGATAGATATATAGATATGAGAAAGACATATAGATAGATATGAGATAGATAGATAGATAGATAGATAGATAGATAGATAGATAGATATGAGAAAGATAGATATGAGATAGACATTAAATAGATAGACAGACAGACAGACAGATGGATAGACAGACAGATAGATAGATAGATAGATAGATAGATAGATAAATAGACAGACATATATGAGATAGATAGACAGATAGATATGAGATACAGTCATGGTGGATAAGCAGCTCCAAACAAGTTCCAAATATATTCAAGCTGTCCTGCAGGCTCATGGAGCATCAGTGTAAGTGGGAACTATCCGTAAACATTTAAATGAAATAAAACACTATGGAGGTGACCCAGGAGGAACCCACTATGGAGGAGACCCAGGAGGACCCCACTATGGAGGAGACCCAGGAGGAACCCACTGCTGACACAGAGACATAAAAAAACAAGACTACATTTTACCAAAATCCTTCTGAGAAAATGTCTTGTGACAGATGAGACCAAGATAGAGCTTTTTGGTAAAGTGCATCATTCTACTGTTTATTGAAAACAGAATGAGGCCTACAAAGAAAAGAACACAGTACCTACAGTGACATATGGTGGAGGTCAGTGATGTTTTAGGTTGTTTTGATGCCTCTGGCACTGGGGGCCTTGAATGTGTACAAGACATCATGAAATCTGAGGATTACCAATGGATTTTGGGTCGTACTGTACAGCCCAGTGTCAGAAAGCTGGGTTTGTGTCCGAGATCTTGGGTCTTCCAGCAGGACAATGACCCCAAACATACATCATAAAGACCCCAGAAATGGATGACAACAAAGCGCTGGAGAGTTCTGAAGTGTCAGCAATGAGTCCAGATCTAAATCCCATTGATCACCTGTGGAGAGATCTTATAATTACTGTTGGGAAAAGGCGCCTTCCAATAAGAGACCTGGAGCAGTTTGTAAAGGAAGAGTGGTCCAACATTCCGGCTGAGAGGTGTAAGAAGCTTATTGATGGTTATAGGAAGAGTGGTCCAACATTCCGGCTGAGAGGTGTAAGAAGCTTATCCCCTTAACGCATATGGACGTTTATAAACGTCCATATGCGGCTCCCGATGTATGAAGCACGCTCAGCAGTTGAGCACGCATCATATCCGGTGGGTCCCGGTTGCTATAAGCAACCAGGACCTGTGGCTAATGCCTGACATTGCCGATCGGGCTGATGTCCCCGTTGAATAGGGGATAAGGCGTCTAAGGGCGGAGTATCCCTTTAAGCTTCTGTTACACAGCATGCTGCAAGCAGAATTTATTTCTTTATGTGAATTATTACAATAAACCCAAAACTACTGGACTGTGACACCGGCCTTTTCGGGTCTGTGTGCTTGGTGGCGAGAAGGGTCCCTCTCTACAATATATATATTGTGGCTTCCAGTATAATGTACAGGGGCGTCTTTGTTCCGGGCAGAGCGTGCCTCGTTCGGAGTGTGACTGTGGAATGTCAGCGTTCCGTCTTCTGTTGCTAAATCAATTCCATTTCTCCCCGCTGTTCCGCGATTTCCTTCTCATTACCACACTGAAGACAAATAACTGCTGGAGGGTACAGAGCAGATTAAAGCATCCCAGCATTAACTAATGGAATGCGCTTTATTTTATGTAATGTTATTTTAGGTCATTAGTTTGGATGAACTACATAGTGGAGAGAGATGTTTGGGCAACCCTACTGATAACTGGAGGTCTGCCAAAGCAATGAAGAGATTCCTTTGAACCCGTCCCATGCATTACGGCTCTCCATGTAATCGTGTTTGACAGAAGTTTTACATCAATGTAATTATGTAACATAAGTTCCAGCATATGGAGATGTGCGAGAAGGTAGTGTACACCTATTTGTTCCCTACTTGGGGTTGGCTACAGATGGATATCCTGTCATAACTACAAACATCTGAAAAATGTGCTTGTAAATCTTAGGAGAGATAGAAGGGCCCTTGAGGGCCCGGGGCTTTAAGAAGGCGATAATGTACATGCTATCAATCAATGATGTGCACCAGATACATGGAACAGTCCGTATTAGAAACGTCTGACAGCAGCCTGTGGTGTTCTGGTTGGATAATTCTAATCTACATTTATGCAAATAAGTGAGTGCTAATTAGCAAGAGAATCCATATTCTATTCCAAGTTACCACCAGAAAGATTAGATACAGGTCTGGAGTCTGGGAATGGTCTGGGATATAGAAACTAGAAGCACCTAATGTAAGACTTCTGAAGAGCCTGTCTACGGATATACGTTCAGCATGATATCACTAAATGATGGGAGGGGTCATAGAAATGACAGTGATCCCCGCTGTGAATGGCTTCTTCACTAGATGGGGCCCGCAGGTCCCCCTCACCACATCAAGGAATGATGCTTACCTTAATGGTGAGGCAGAGCACACCTAAATGGCTATGTTTGATCACTATGATGAACTGTGCGGTCATACAGCTACAGCTGCACAGTCCTCTCTATTCCCTCCCTGCACTCATCTCTACGATCATAGAGAGACCTGTGTGGTCATACAGTTACAGCTGCACAGTCCTCTCTATCCCCTCCCTGCAGTCATCTCTATGATCATAGAGAGACCTGTGTGGTCATACAGTTACAGCTGCACAGTCCTCTCTATCCCCTCCCTGCAGTCATCTCTATGATCATAGAGAGACCTGTGTGGTCATACAGTTACAGCTGCACAGTCCTCTCTATCCCCTCCCTGCACTAATCTCTACGATCATAGAGAGACCTGTGTGGTCATACAGTTACAGCTGCACAGTCCTCTCTATCCCCTTCCTGAAGATAAAACGTGGACTCAAATAGTGTTGAGCGGCATAGGCCATATTCGAATTCGCGAATATTCGCGAATATATGTACGAATATTCGTCATATATTCGCGAATATTCGCATATTCGTAATATTCTCGTTTTATTTTCGCATATGCGAACATTCGCGTATGCGAAAATTAGCATATGCGAAAATTAACATACACAAAATTAGTGTACGCGAAAATTCGCATATGCGAAAATAAGCATATGCTAATTTTCGCATATGCGAATGTTCGTCTGGCAGTCTCACACAGTAGTATTAGAGCCTTCTTTACACCACACAAGCTGGAAGCAGAGAGGGGTGATCACTGTGATGTGTACTGTGAAGAAAAAAAAAAAAAAAAAAAACGAATATTCGTAATTACGAATATATAGCGCTATATTCGCGAAATTCGCGAATTCGCGAATATGCGATATTCGCGAATAATATTCGAATTGCGAATATTCGCGAGCAACACTAGTCTCAAAAAGCAGGACCTGCTCAACCCCAAATGCAGTTGTGCATTTATGCTGGGGGAGCAGATCCTGTGCTTGTGGTCCGTTGCTAAGGGTGATGCCGGGAGCATTTATTGTCCCTTAGTAGCTTCGGCGAAAAGGGACATCGAACCTGGAACCTCGAAGGTACCTTTTAGTCCGGAGGCAAAGGGTAAGGTTTGTTGGGGGCCTCTCTCCTATCGGAGAAGGGCTTGCGCTAGACCGCATCCTCTTTGCACGTTTTTTTAGTGTAACACGTTTGCACTTTTTCTTGCACTTTGGGTGATTCGAGAGCACGTTCCTCGGCCCATTGCTAAGGGCGATCCCCAGCATAAAATGCACACAATGGAGGATGCCTGCAGCAGACTACAAGTGCCACAATGATATCCTACACCAGATAAACGGTGTGGATGTGTAACATATAGAGTAAAACTATACCCTCCCTGTACTCATTTCTATGATAATAGAGAGAACTTTGTGTTCATACAGTTACAGCTGCACAGTCCTCTCTATCCCCTCCCTGCACTCATCTCTATGATCCTAGAGAAAACTTTGTGATCATACAGTTACAGCTGCACAGTCCTCTCTATCCCCTCCCTGCAGTCATCTCTATGATCCTAGAGAGAACTTTGTGTTCATACAGTTACAGCTGCACAGTCCTCTCTATCCCCTCCCTGCACTCATCTCTATGATTAGAGATGAGCGAATTGAAGCTGACGAACCCAAATTCGCTACAAATTTCATGAAATATTCAATTCACAACGAATGTGAATATCGCCACAATTCTATCTCGCAAATTGCTTCATTAAACTCCATTTACTGCGGTCCAGGCTCCAGGGCGTCTAAAATGGCGGATCCACATGTCAGTAAATGGGCCAAGGAATGCTGGGAATGCGGGAAGGGAACTAGGCGGGAAGGGAAGTAGACGGGATGACACTGAATCACATGCAGGATGCAGCCAGTCACCCCTGTGATGTCACAGCCCTATATATTCGGCAGCCATATTGCGGCCAGTCATATCATTCATTACACTGCATACAGAAAGGATTGATAACGCTGCGTGTGTGTTACACAGAAAAGCACATTCCAGCAGCATTTAGCATCCTCCTAGTCACATCAGCGTTCTCATGAACGGAAAGCAGTGTTTTTTTTTCACTGAAAAGGATCTTTACCGCAGCATTAACCTCCCAGTCACTTTCTTCAGCATAGTATTACAGAGAGGGGCAGAGAGCTGTGTGTTGTCTCATAAATTACAACAAGCTCAACTATTATCAACTTCATAAACCTTAGCAGAGGAGGCAGGAAGAATTTTTCAGCACAATTCTGTGTCTTTGTTCCACAAAAAAAACGCCTGCTGGTTATACTAGTCTGTAGATGGTATAATACCCAGCAGTCCATTCCTAATAGTCTGTGACAGAGTGCAATTTTGTGTTTAGTACACAGCTTTTTTGTGCTGCAGCACTGTTGTGTACTGCTGGTTTTGTGCAGAAATGTTTGAAGCGTACAGTAGCACATTTTTCTGCCCTGTTAATCTGTCAAGTGCCTACATACTGTGAAAGGAGAGCTAATAGTACACACCTGCTGCTGTTCTACACAAATACTGTTTTAAGTGTAGTGAAGCATGTTGTACTACCCTGATATACGCAATAAGTATGTCAGGCAGAGTAGTGCCAGGACGTGCACAGTGGAGTGACAGAGGCCTAAATTCATCAGGTGCAGGCAGAGGTCGCAGCAGAGTAGGGGTGTGTGCCAGCTGGAGTCGCAGCAAGAGGTCTGAGCTCCCGGTGTCAGCTTGCAGTCGTGTCTCGACCAGCAATCCAGCAGCCATGATTGATCGGTTCACTCGGTCATCCACTTCCTCCCAAGTGACATCCGACACCCCCATTCAACAGTCGGTGGGTTCCTCAGACTCAACCTTCACTTGGCATTGGCCTCATGCTGCTGCTGTTACCTCAAGGCTCTGTCATTGTGCTGTTCTATGGTTTCCTCATTCTAATGCTACCACCTCCAGGCTCTGTCATTGTGCTGCCATATGGTCTCCTCATGCTGATGCTGTCACCTCCAAGCTCTCTAATTAAGCTGCACTATGGCCTCCTCATGCTGATGCTGCCACCTTCAGGCTCTCTCATTGTGCTGCTCTAGGGTCTCCTCATGTTTATATATGTTTATATATGTTTATGGTAGCACAAATGTCAAAATTCATCTTTTATTCTTAGAGATTGTGAGGTCCTATTGTCTCCTCATCTGCTGCCAATTCCAGGCTGTGCCATTCAGCCACTATATGGTCTCCTCATGCTTCAGCCACCTTCAGGCTCTGTCATTCATCCAATATATGGGTTACTGATGCTTCAGCCACCTCCAGGCTGTGCCATTCACCCAATATATGGTTTACTAATTATTCAGTCAGCTCCAGTCTGTGTAATTCAGCAACTACATGGTTTAGTGATGCTGCTGGGCTTGGGACTTACATTTTTGGATGGTAGCAGTAGCTTACATGGATCTTCAATAGAGATTTCAACATTTACTGTGACCGGGTTCACAACATGTAGGGATTGTCAAACATTAAACAGAACAAGAGATGGGAGAACAGCACCAGGTTTATTAGCACATATCACAAAACACAATCCACAGGATGAGGGGTGATCCGGAGTCTGGGCAAACAATGGGCAACAGAAGGCCACAGTCACTGGGCACCGGGGAAGGAACAAACTGCAGATCCCAGGATTCAGCTCCGGGTCCAACACTCCAAACTCCAATGTATTGTCCACAGATTACAGCTCCATGTCTAGTGGCACCTCATGTCCCCTGGGAGGTCCGGTCCTCACATCTGCTCCTCAGTTCACAGGGGTCCACATCTAAGTCCACTGATAACTCCAACAGGATTCCTTGTTCCAGAGGGTAGCCTCAGCTCCTCTATCTCTAGCACAATCTCCCAGGGCAGTGTTGTACTAGCAGCAACTCTTACCCCAGAGATCATCACAGCAACTGCAGGCTCTGTCCTCACATCAGGTCCTGTCTCTGGGACATCACACACTCCCCTCCCTAAATCCCACACCCAGCTCTTTTTATCTTCCCAGATTCCTGTAGGGGGAAGGGGGGCACTGCCAGCGTCTCCAAGATGTCTGCTCCCAGGCCTGAGGTGGTCAGCAGGAATAATTTGCATTCCTTTGGTCTGTATCCCCCCATCTTCACGTGTCCATCCAGCCCCTACCTGGACCACATGTAAACAGCAGGAGTAATTTGCATTCTTTTGCTCAGCATCTTCCTGTGTCCTTCTTATGTCTAGACATATCAACCATGACATTCACCTTTTAATGTTAGGGGTTGTGAACCCCTCTTGTGTACTCATGCTGCTGCCTGCTCCTGTCTGTGTCATTCAGCAACTACATGGTTTAGTGATGCTGCTGGGCCTAGAACATTACCTATATATGTTTATGGTAGCACTAGGTACCATACATTTTCAATGGAAATGTCAAAATTCCTCTTTTATTATTAGAGATTGTGAAGCCTTATTGTCTCCTCTTCTGCCGCCAACTCCAGGCTGTGCCACTCAGACACTATATGGTCTCCTTATGATTCAGCCACCTCCAGGCTATCATTCAGCCAATATATGGTTTACTGATGCTGCTGGGCTTGGGCCTAAAAATTTTGATGGTAGCACTAGCTATCCAAAATCTTCAATTTAAATTTCAAAATTCATCTTTTAATCTTAGGGATTGTGAAGTCCTAGTGTCTACTCATGCTGCTGCCAACACCTCCACGCCATGTCATTCAGCCACTATATGGTGTCCTCATGCTGCCAACACCTCCACACTGTGTCATTCAGCCACTATATGGTGTCCTCATGCTGCCAACACTTCCACGCTTTGCCATTCAGCCACTATATGGTCTCCTCATGGTGCCAACACCTCCATGCTGTGCCATTCAGCCACTATATGGTCTCCTCATGCTGCCAACACCTCCACGCTGTATCATTCAGCCACTATATGGTTTACTCATGCTGCCAACACCTCCATGCTGTGCCATTCAGCCACTATATGGTCTCCTCATGCTGCCAAAACCTCCACGCTGTGTCATTCAGCCACTATATGGTCTCCTCATGCTGCCAACACCTCCACGCTATGTCATTCAGCCACTATATGGTCTCCTCATGCTGCAAACACCTCCACACTGTGTCATTCAGCCACTATATGGTCTTCTCATGCTGCCAACACCTTGACGCTGTGTCATTCAGCCACTTTATGGTCTCCTCACAAATTTTTCAAATCAAATATTTCAAAATCAATTTTTTTTAAATCTCACCAAACTCCAAAGGGAAAAAAAATTAATAAAATAATTGCCGGCACCAGTAGAATAACCTCCACAATGTATCAGACTCATCAGCTAATGAATGGATTCAGGTGCTTCCAGGTAGCAATAACGGGCGGCACTACACACCGAAAGAAAGCAGCATATATGTAACACCAAAGAAGAAACAAAGCGGAGCGCTCACCGTGATGATTGCAGGCAGGTCACCAGGAACGTTTACTTCATGGATCTCATCGATCCAAGAAGGGAGGCTGCAGGTTAATCTGGGGGGAGCTCAGACATCGGGCCACAGACCGTATCACGCCCCTAGGCACTTCGTCAGGCCACTGTAAAACGTCATCACGCATACTCCACATCTTTAACCTCTTCTCAAGTTACATCATGCAGGTGAGAAAACTAAAAGAACACACAGTGTTTACTGTTTTTGTGCCAGTGTTCAACATGGAAAAAAGATAAACAAAAACAGTATAATGTAGAGTAGCAACTTAACTTGAGAACTGGGATGATATCTGTATAGGTTATAATGACGCACCTAACACATTTTTGTCATTTAGACCTGCCGGTCCTGTTGCGTTCAGCCTTAGGATTCATCTGGATTCCTTCTGTAATAGCAACTGGTGTTTATCTTTACGTCTGCTCGGATATTCTACCCTTTCCATTGCTCCGAATTTCAGACCTGTCACTTTACCTCCATGTTGAGAAATCATATGGGTCACAAGAGAAGAACTGGTCTCCCAAGATAATCGGAAACAAGATAGTAAAGATAGAGAAAGAGCTGTATTCACACAGGATTAAACATATTATTTATGCAAACTCGTTTATGTTGGAAAGAGACGCCAAAATTGACAAAAACCCATCATTAACTACAGGCGCAATTAAACCATCAGAGACTATCTGAAACAGAAACAAAAATAGAAAAAAGTACAATCGAAGTGGCTAACAGATACTTGTCCTGTAGGGAATCATTGTTGTGGCTCCTGTTCTTTTTGCAGAATTAATTTAAAGACGAAGATCATTCAATTGGGAAATTATACTGTATATGTAAAGCAGCCTGCAACATGTAGATCTTCCTATGTAGTGTATTGTATAATTTGTCCATGCAAGTTATACTACACAGGTAAAACCAAGCGCCCGCTATTTCACCGAATTAGGGAACATGTTAGATCGATTAAAATGAAGAAAGGATCGCAACAATTTGTAAATCATATGATTTCTCACCATGGAGGTGAAGTGACAGGTCTGAAGTTCAGAGCAATCAAAAGTGTAGAATATCTGAGCAGACGTAAAGATGAACACCAGTTGGTATTACAGAAGGAATCCAGATGGATCCTAAGGCTGAACGCAACAGGAACGACAGGTCTAAATGCCAAAAACGAGTTAGGTGCGTTATTATAACCTATACAGATATCATCCCAGTTCTCAAGTCGTTACATTATAGTGTTTTTATCTTTTTTCTATGTTAAACACTGGCAGGTAAACAGTTAACACTCACCTGTGTGTTCTTTTTGTTTTTTCTCCTGCATGACGTAAATCGGGAATTATGTTAAAGAAGTGGAGTATGCGTGATGACGTTTTACAGTGGCCTGATGAAGCACCTAGGGGCGTGATACGGTCCGTGGCCCGACGTCTGAGCTCCCCCCAGATTCACCTGTCGCCTCCCTCCTTGGACCGGTGAGTAGTGTTGCTCGCGAATATTCGCAATTCGAATATTATTCGCGAATATCGCATATTCGCGAATTTGTGAATTTCGCGAATATAGCGCTATATATTCGTAATTACGAATATTCGTTTTTTTTTTCTTTCTTTTTTTCTTCACAGTACACATCACAGTGATCACCCCTCTCTGCTTCCAGCTTGTGTGGTGTAAAGAAGGCTGTAATACTACTGTGTGAGACTGGCGCGTGAAAATTCGCATATACGAAAATTAGCATGTGCTAATTTTCGCATATGCGAATTTTCACATATGTTAATTTTCGCATACGCGAAGTTTCGCATGTGCGAAAATAAAACGAGAATATAACGAATATGCGAATATTCGCGAATATATGACGAATATTCGTCCATATATTCGCGAATATTCGCGAATTCGAATATGGCCTATGCCGCTCAACACTACCGGTGAGGTCCATGAAGTGAACGTTCCTGGGGACCTTCCTGCAATCATCACGGTGAGCGCTTTGCTTTCTTTCTTCTTTGGTGTTACACACATTATTCAAAAGTTCTATCATCTCTATGACCATAGAGAAAACTGTGTGGTCATACAGTTACAACTGCACAGTCCTCTCTATCCCCTCCCTGCACTCATATCCATGATCATAGAGAGAACTGTGAGGTCATACAGTTACAGCTGCACAGTCCTCTCTATCTCCTCCCTGCACTCATCTCTATGATCATAGAGAGACCTGTGTGGTAATACAGTTACAGCTGCACAGTCCTCTCTATCTCCTCCCTGCACTCATCTCTATGATCATAGAGAGACCTGTGTGGTCATACAGTTACAGCTGCACAGTCCTCTCTATCTCCTCCCTGCACTCATCTCTATGATCATAGAGAGACCTGTGTGGTCATACAGTTACAGCTGCACAGTCCTCTCTATCTCCTCCCTGCACTCATCTGTATGATCATAGAGAGACCTGTGTGGTCATACAGTTACAGCTGCACAGTCCTCTCTATCCTGGATCAGGAGTTGTGTCCAGGCCAAAGTGAACCAGAGAGACGTAAGCAGCCTAAGCAGGTACAGTTCAAATCTAAATTGCAAAATAATAAATGTTATTTCATCTATATCTATCTATATATATAAAAAACTCAACGTGTGTGTGTATATATATATATATATATATATATATATATATATATATATATATATATATATATATATATTTATATATATATATGTATGTTTCACAAAAACTTTCAAACGGCTAAAGATATTAACATAAAACTTGGCACACATGTTACTTATATGTCAACAACAAACATAGGATAGGTAATTTAACCCTTACTCACCCCCATTTTCCAGGGGCGGGGCTTATGTTTAAAGTCCCATACAAGTCATTGGGAAATATATGTTACTGCATAACTTCCAAACGGCTGGAGATATTTCGATAATACTTGGTCACATGTTACTTATATGTCCACTTAAAATATAGGATAGTAAATTTAACCCTTAACTACCCCCATTTGTAAGGGTCGGGGTTTTTGTCTAAAGTCCCATGCAAATCAATGGGAAATGTATGTTCTCACATAACTTCTGTACGGCTGGAGATATTTCAATACCTGGTACACATATTACAGGTCGGGATAGGAGGTCGGGATAAGAGGTCGAGATATGAGGACGGGATATGAGGATGAGATATGAGCTCGGGATAGGAGGACAGGATAGGAGGATGGGATGGGAAGTCTGGATAGGAGGTTGGGATAGGAGGTCGAGATAGGAGGACGGGAAAGGAGGACGGGATAGGAGGTCGGGATAGGAGGACGGGATAGAAGGTTGAGATAGGAGGTCGAGATTGGAGGACGGGAAAGGAGGACGGGATAGGAGGACAGGATAGGAGGTCGTGATAGAAGGTCGGGATAGGAGGTCGGGATAGGAGGTCAGGATAGGAGGTCAGGATAGGAGGTCGGGATAGGAGGTGAGGATAGGAGGTCGGGATAGGAGCTCGAGATTGGAGGACGGGATAGGAGGTCTGGATAGGAGGTGGAGATAGGAGGACTGGATAGGAGGACGGGATAGGAGGTCGAGATAGGAAGATGGAATAGGAGGACGGAATAGGAGGTCGAGATAGGTGATCAGGATAGGAGGACAGGATAGGAGCACAGGATAGGAGGATGGGATAGGAGATCGGGATAGGAGGTCGGGATAGGAGGACAGGATAGGAGGACGGGATAGGAGGACAAGATAGGAGGTCGAGATAGGAGGACGGGATAGGAGGTCGAGACAGGAGGACGGGATAGGAGGTCGGGATAGGGGGTTGGGATATGACAACAATATATGAGGACTGGATATGAAGTCAAAAGCTTCCTCCTTTGTTTATTTTCCTCCCCAACAAAAATGTATACTTGGTCACATGTTACTTATATGTCCACTTGAAATATAGGATAGTTAATTTAACCCTTAATTACCCCCATTTGTGAGTGTCATGGTTTTTGTCTAAAGTCCCATGCAAATCAATGGGAAATGTATGTTCTCACATAATATCCGTACGGCTGGAGATATTTCAATATTTCAAGTGTTTTGCCGTTTATTCCTCCTGAGGACAGCGCAGGTGCGTCGAAACTAGTAGAGGAGGCAAATTTCAGATTTTAATCAATTTCACAGATTCCAATTGCTTGGGTACTACAGACCCATAAGACAGGAGACCACTGGGTTAATCCCAGAATTTACTAATTATCTGGAACTGTGAAATTGTGGTTTTAATCACTTGTCATCATTTTATACTAACACAATAAAAGTTATATTTTACTTTAATTGGGGGGGCTCACTTTAAAAGGGATTTGTGCCCTGGGCTTAGGCCCCGGGTTTGTGTGATATATTTCAATACCTGGTACACATATTACAGGTTGGGATATGAGGACGCGATGGGAGGTCGAGATAGGAGGTCAAGATAGGAGGACGGGATGGTCGGGATAGGAGGTCGAGATAGGAAGTCGAGATAGGAGGACGAGAAAGGAGGACGGGATAGATGGACGGGATAGGAGGTCGGGATAGAAGGTCAAAATAGGAGGATGGGATAGGAGGACGGGATAGGAGGACAGGATAGGAGGACGGGATAGGAGGTCAGGATAGTAGATTGGGATATGAGGACGAGAAAGGAGGACGGGATAGAAGGACAGGATAGGAGGACGGGATGGGAGGTCGGGATAGAAGGTCAAAATAGGAGGATGGGATAGGAGGTCGGGATAGGAGGTCAGGATAGGAGGTCGAGATAGGAGGTCGGGATAGAAGGTCGGGATAGGAGGTCGAGATAGGAGGTCAAGATATGAGGACAGGAAAGGAGGTCAGGATGGGAGGTTGGTATAGGAGGTCGAGATAGAAGGTCAAGATAGGAGGACAGGATAGGAGGTCGGGATAGGAGGTCGGGATAGGAGGTCGAGATAGGAGGTCAAGATAGGAGGTCAAGATAGGAGGTCAGGATAGGAAGACGGGATAGGAGGTCGGGATAGGAGTTCGGGATTGGAGGTCGGGATAGGAGGTCAGGATAGGAGGACGGGATAGGAGGTCAGGATATGGGGTTGGGATATGGCAACAATATATGACGACAGGATATGAAGTCAAAAGCTTCCTCTGTTGATTTTCCTCCACAACAAGGATTAGGAAGGAAAAACCGGGCAACGCCGGGTACTCAGCTAGTTTAATATAAAACAGTCCATATGCAGAGGTGTCACACATATACATATAGTTTATACAGTATTTACACACTGCATATAATTAGTTACATGCAGAACCAGCCATGAAACTAGTGATAAGACTTGTTATTCTAACATTTAATGGAGAGACAGAATATTATGTTGCTATTCTATTTTTCTTTATAAATATTTCTTGCAGGAGGACGGGATAGGAGGTCGGGATGTGGGGTTGGGATATGACAACAATATATGAGGACTGGATATGAAGTCAAAAGCTTCCGCCTTTGTTTATTTTCCTCCCCAACAAAAATGTATACTTGGTCACATGTTACTTATATGTCCACTTGAAATATAGGATAGTTAATTTAACCCTTAACTACCCCCATTTGTGAGGGTCGGGGTTTTTGTCTAAAGTCCCATGCAAATCAATGGGAAATGTATGTTCTCACATAATATCCGTACGGCTGGAGATATTTCAATATTTCAAGTGTTTTGCCGTTTATTCCTCCTGAGGACAGCGCAGGTGCGTCGAAACTAGTAGAGGAGGCAAATTTCAGATTTTAATCAATTTCACAGATTCCAATTGCTTGGGTACTGCAGACCCATAAGACAGGAGACCACTGGGTTAATCCCAGAATTTACTAATTATCTGGAACTGTGAAATTGTGGTTTTAATCACTTTTCATCATTTTATACTAACACAATAAAAGTTATATTTTACTTTAATTGGGGGGCTCACTTTAAAAGGGATTTGTGCCCTGGGCTTAGGCCCCGGATTTGTGTGATATATTTCAATACCTGGTACACATATTACAGGTTGGGATATGAGGACGCAATGGGAGGTCGAGATAGGAGGTCAAGATAGGAGGACGGGATGGTCGGGATAGGAGGTCGAGATAGGAGGTCGAGATAGGAGGACGAGAAAGGAGGACGGGATAGATGGACGGGATAGGAGGTCGGGATAGAAGGTCAAAATAGGAGGATGGGATAGGAGGACGGGATAGGAGGACAGGATAGGAGGACGGGATAGGAGGTCAGGATAGTAGATCGGGATATGAGGACGAGAAAGGAGGACGGGATAGAAGGACGGGATAGGAGGACGGGATGGGAGGTCGGGATAGAAGGTCAAAATAGGAGGATGGGATAGGAGGTCGGGATAGGAGGTCAGGATAGGAGGTCGAGATAGGAGGTCGGGATAGGAGGTCGGGATAGGAGGTCGAGATAGGAGGTCAAGATATGAGGACGGGAAAGGAGGTCAGGATGGGAGGTTGGTATAGGAGGTCGAGATAGAAGGTCAAGATAGGAGGACAGGATAGGAGGTCGGGATAGGAGGTCGGGATAGGAGGTCGAGATAGGAGGTCAAGATAGGAGGTCAAGATATGAGGACGGGAAAGGAGGACGGGATAGGAGGTCGGAATAGGAGGTCGAGATAGGAGGTCGGGATAGGAGGTCAGGATAGGAAGACGGGATAGGAGGTCGGGATAGGAGTTCGGGATTGGAGGTCGGGATAGGAGGTGTGGATAGGAGGACGGGATAGGAGGTTGGGATAGGAGGTCAGGATATGGGGTTGGGATATGGCAACAATATATGACGACAGGATATGAAGTCAAAAGCTTTCTCTGTTGATTTTCCTCCACAACAAGGATTAGGAAGGAAAAACCGGGCAACGCAGGGTACTCAGCTAGTTTAATATAAAACAGTCCATATGCAGAGGTGTCACACATATACATATAGTTTATACAGTATTTACACACTGCATATAATTAGTTACATGCAGAACCAGCCATGAAACTAGTGATAAGACTTGTTATTCTAACATTTAATGGAGAGACAGAATATTACAATAGTGTTGCTATTCTATTTTTCTTTATAAATATTTCTTGCATTTTGTCATGAAACACATCATAACTATAAACAATGCTAGGCCTTGTTACTTAAGTTCTGATATTCTCAAATGTTTCCACATACAGATAATTAAATGTAACACAATAACAAGTTATTCTGATTGTTATGAAGAAGAATACATCACATAAACCATATGTTTTCTTCTATAGGTTTAAGCCAGAAAGGTCCTTCATATCCAGACATTCATATCCAGACATTAACCATAATTAAAATGTGTAGACAACTCTCTATGAAGGCCACATTTCTCCTATTTTTCCATATATTTGGTATTAAAAGTTGTAACTCTTTAGGGTCTAAAAGCACTTTTGGATGATTTTGTGAATAAAGAGTGCCACTAAAAGGAATTGGTAGATACTTTCCAGGGGGAGGAGGGGGGACTGTATGTATCCCAGGGGGCGTATTACATAGAGAGGCCCGGTTTAATATTAATATCCCCATTAATGGGATAATCAGAAGTGGTCAGGATGTATCAGAAGGCCTATCAATGTTGATCATCAAACCAGGACCTATACTTCTTGAGAGGAGAAATCTTCTCTATGCTCCAAGACGCTACTTAAGGGGTTACACCATTAAAAGCCAGGGAGAGGTCCTCTGAAATGCAGTCATATATGTGATACTAAGATAATGGCTACATATGACAACCCCTTCTTCCCCTCTTTACCATTTGTTATTTCTCACTATGGATATGGTAACGTACAAATTGTTCTTATTTGTTTAAGATCATGTTAAAATGTGAATAAAATGATATGAATTAGGATAGTGAACAGATCTTTTCTTTTGTCTCAAGGTTGAGATTGAAAAGTTGGTATATGGATTACTTCTATCCATGTTAGCGAATTCACATGATGCAGATAGCAATGAAAAATACTCTAATTGATATAAATATAATTCCCACAAGGGAACCTATTTTATGTATTCCTTCAAATTTTAAGTACCATGGATTACATATATTGCATTCTACCTAAATATGTACTTACCAAATGTGTGTGATTAGTTAGAAGTGGGTGGAGTGTTTATACAAGTTGCTTACATTTTATATACATCTAGAGATTAGGTATTTGGCCATTCTTTGATGTGATGTTCTCTTTCAGAGTAATACCATATAAATATATATATATCATTTTGAAATAACCTTTGTAACTTATGTTATACTGTGACATAGTTATCTCGGTTGCAGCATATGATCTCGTCTGCAGCACCCCAGACATCCAGTGCACAGAGCGAACTTCGCTCTGTGGCGGATGACTGGCGATGTGGGGTGAAGGCTCATGATATCACGGTCATGCCCCGCTGTCACACCTGCTCCCATAGACTTGCATTGAGGGGGGCGTGGCTGTGACTTCACTCTAAACATTCTCTAAACAAATGCCAAGTGCAGCAGGGAGAATGCGGGGGTTCCCAGCATCAGAAATCCCTGCGATCAGACATCTTACTGACACAGACATCTTATCCTGTATCCATTGCCGAGTACCCCTTTAATAGAAACTATACAGGTCAGCCCGTGGTTTGAAGCACAGTATGATGCTTGTATGATTCCATGTAGGTTTCCTCCAGTTTCTGCTCACAATCCAAAATCACCATGATAAGTGAATTGTCTTCCTATGATATTGGCCCTAGTGTGTGCATGGTGAAATTAGTGACAAGCTTTGTGCCGTAGATTTTCTTGGTTGGTGAACCGGGTGACTTCAATAAATCAATAAGCTCATCTCTACCGATCCTCTGCTATTACTTTTAACTCCTTTGTATTTTGATAATTAACATGTCACCCAGACTTTGCACATTTCTGTATTTTTCTCATTCAGTTATTAATTAAAAGGATTTTCTTAGCTAGTGAAAAACTTAAATTGCGCTTCCATTAACACGCCCCGCTCCTACAAAGAATCTTCGACACTTGTAATTAGCGAGCGCCGAGATATTTTTTGTAACATGAAATATTCTTCTGTATTGTTGGATTAATTTCTCTCCAGATCAGATAAATATGTCTCTCTATGTTGACGATCGTTCATCAAATTATAGGGTTGACATTACCAACAAAGAGAAAATCCATGGCGCAACCCGCATCCCCTCTGCTGCTTAATCTAGATCTATTATGCATGTGTGAGCTTGATAGATTTTCTTCCTTGAGACGTCTCCTCTTTTCTCCCAAGAAGAAAGAAATCTGACATTTTAAATTACCTGTCAGCAATTAGACCAGAGCCAAAGGTAGAAGTGACCTATGGTCTGATTAAAATAAATGAAGGCACTCCGGCTCCAAGTCAGCGCCATCGACAGGTCTGCACACCGCCTTGTCTTCTACGGATGCGCTAACTTGTAGCTTCTTCACAGACGTCAATATTCTTTCTGTTTCATCTCTTGGAATAAACATTGAACGCTGAGGTACAGAGCCGCACAGCTGCAGCTGCATCCAGCCAGCCCGAATATACAAGAGAGGATAAAGCTAAAAAACATCTCCATGCTCCCTCTACTCCAACTTCACCATCTGTGTAGAGACACAAAGCATCAAAGATGGGCAGCTGTGGCCGTAATGCTCTGTGGATGGAGATAAGAGGCCTTCAGATGCGCTTCCTGTGTTGTTTGCTCCGTCTGAGAGGAGAACACGAGTCCGAACCCCTCTATAGGTTCATCTTTCTGATGTCTTTGGTTTGTCGAATGCCAGATCTATACAATTCCACAAGAAAATAAACACATTTATCTTCATATCCTAAGAAGTCTTCTCCTTTATGACAATCTGAATCACAGCAGCATCTGGGTGAATTGACACCCTCATCCCATAAGTTTGGAAACTTTAATTTTCGTGAACTTTTCAGCACTTTTTATGGAGTAAAAATGAAACATAGCAGGGTTATAGGGGTGCTCTACTTCTAGACATCTTATCTAGAGATGAGCGAATTGAAGCTAAAAAACCTGAATTCATTACGAATTTCAGGAAACATTCGATTCGCAATGAATGTGAATATCGCCCCGATTCTATTGCGCAAATCACTTCATTAAACTCCATTTTACAGCGTTCCAGGCTCCAGGGCATCTAAATGGCGGATCCACATGTCAGTACATTGGCCAAGGAATCCTGGGAAGGCAGGAAGGTAAGGTGGGAAGGAAAGTAGGCGGGGTGACCCTGAATTACCAGCAGGATGCAGCCTATCAGCAGTCAGTCACCTCTGTGATGTCACAGCTCTATTTAATCGGCAGCCATATTGCGGCTCGTCATATTCATTACACTGCATACAGATAGGACAGACAGCCTGTGTGTGTGTTAAAGCAGAGAAAAGCACATTCCAGCTGCGTTTAACATCCTCCTAGTCAAATCAGCGTTCTGGTTAACAGAGAGAAGCGTTTTTCACTCCAAAGGATTTTTACTGCAGCCATTAACCTCTCAGTCACTTTCTTCTACATAGTATTACACAGAGGGGCAGAGAGCTGTGTGTTGTCTCATACATTTCAACAAGCTGCATCAACTTCATAAACCTTAGCAGAGGAGGCAGGAAGAATTTTTCAGCGCAATTCAGTGTCTTTGTTCTACAACAAATCATCTACTAGTCTGTAGACAGTAAAATACCCAGCAGTCCATTCCTAATAGTCTGTGAAAGAGTGCAATTTTGTATTTAGTACACAGCTTTTTTTGGTTGCAGCACTGTTGTGTACTGCTGGTGTTTTACAAAAATATGTTGTTGTTTTTGTTAGGGTACTGTAGCGCATTTTTCTGCCCTCATCAGTGCATCTAAGTAATGTACTATTTTGTAAATGTTAATCTGTCAAGGGCCTAGATATTGTGAAAGGACAGCCAAAAGTAATCACTGGCTGGTGTTTTACAAAAATACAGAGTTTTTAGGTGCATTGTAGCTCATTTTTCCGCCCTCATAAGTGCATACCACATATGTACATCTAAGTACTGTACAAATTTTTACCTGTTAAACTGTCAAGGACCTAAATACTGTGAAAGTCCAAACAATAGTACTCACCGGCTGTGCACCGTTTGGTCCGTGCACCGAATGTCTGGGGTGCCGCAGACGAGATCACGGGGGTCCCCAGGGGCAGGACCCCCGCGATCAGACATCTTTTCTCCCATCCAAGGGGTACTCTGCCCCTACCAGATGTCTAGGTGCAGAGTAACCCTTTAACTAAGAAAAAAAGGAATCATTTAGAATATTTTTAGAAATGGGTTGAACACTTTGGACGATACCGACTTGTTAGAAGATTCCATCATAATAAGCTGAAATAAGGAGAAAAAAGAAAAAAAACTGCCCCTCGTGAGAACACATTTAAAGCTGTGAGAAAAATATAAGCATAAGCGAAGCCTCTTACCATGGGGGTTGCGCTAAGAGCACAACACCTACCTGAGCACTTGGACGCACAAATTGGGTCAGCGGCCCCAGGTTCATTCTGGCTGACAGCAGTCTTTCCGGTATTCGTATATATAGATATATGTGTATATAAATAGTTAAAAAGGTAAAGGTGAAACCTGGATAAGCGGCGCTCCATACCGGGCAATAAATTCTACAGGTAGATTAAATTATCATGTAGTTTATCAACACGCGTTTCGACTCTGAACTAAAATCTTTCTTCTATACCTGCGGAAAAACCTAGTGCAGGGTCGAAACATGTTGTTCTATTAATAAACTACATGATAATTGAATCTACCTTTTGCATTTTTTGCCCGAGAGGAGCGCCGCTTATCCAGGTTTCATCTTTGCCTTTTCAACTACTGATAATAGGCTGATCATGAAGAGTTCCCCTTATAATAGTTATTCAGGAAAATAATTATTTGGCCAGAAAGACGCACTCCTCCTCCCATAGACATGAATTGAGAGGGCATGGAAGCTGTAGTCGCCAGTCATCCGTCATCTCCTGGGTGCCGTGCCAGAGATTGAAGGGGTCCCCAGCAGCAGGACCCCGGTGATCAGACATCTTATCCCCTATTCTTCGGATAGGGGATAAGATGTTTTTCCCCAGAGTACCCCTGTAATAAAATACATGATAATTGTCCAAAGAATAGGGGATAAGATGTCTGATCACGGGGGTCCCGCCGCTGGGGAACTCTACTATCTTGCATGCAGCACCCACCTCTGACGTCACGATACCCTGGCCCCATAGTTGTGACCCGGCAGACTCCAAGGCTGCAGTGCTGTGTGCATCTCCCTGAGGTGGGTGCTACATGCAAGATAGCGGGGGTCCCCAGTGATCTGACATCTTATCCCCTATCCTTTGGCTAGAGGATAAGATGTCTTAGGGCCGGAGTACCCCTTTAACCCCTTAAGGACCCAGCCATTTTACACCTCAGGACCCGGCCATTTTTTGCACATCTGACCACTGTCACTTTAAACATTAATAACTCTGGAATGCTTTTAGTTATCATTCTGATTCTGAGATTGTTTTTTCGTGACATATTCTACTTTAACTTAGAGGTAAAATTTTTTGGTAATTTGCATACTTTCTTGGTGAAAAATCCCAAAATTTGATGAAAAATTTGAAAATTTAGCATTTTTCTAACTTTGAAGCTCTCTGCTTGTAAGGAAAATGGATATTCCAAATATTATTTTTTTTTATTCACATATACAATATGTCTACTTTATGTTTGCATCATAAAATTTACGTGTTTTTACTTTTGGAAGACACCAGAGGGCTTCAAAGTTCAGCAGCAATTTTCCAATTTTTCACAAAATTTCCAAAGTCACAATTTTTCAGGGACCAATTCAGGTTTGAAGTGGATTTGAAGGGTCTTCATCTTAGAAATACCCCATAAATGACCCCATTATAAAAACTACACCCACCAAAGTATTCAAAATGACATTCAGTCAGCATTTTAACCCTTTAGGTGTTTCACAGGAATAGCAGCAAAGTGAAGGAGAAAATTCACAATCTTCATTTTTTACACTCGCATGTTCTTGTAGACCCAATTTTTGAATTTTTACAAGGGGTAAAAGGAGAAAATGTATACTTCTATTTGTAGCCCAATTTCTCTTGAGTAAGCACATACATCATATGTCTATGTTAAGTGTTCGGCGGGCGCAGTAGAGGGCTCAGAAGCGAAGGAGCGACAAGGGGATTTTGGAGAGTACGTTTTTCTGAAATGGTTTTTGTGGGGCATATTGCATTTAGGAAGCCCCTATGGTGCCAGAACAACAAAATAACCCCACATGCCATACCATTTTGGAAACTTGACCCCTTAAGGAACGTAACAAGGAATTGAGTGAGCCTTAATACCCCACAGGGGTTTCACGACTTTTCCATATGTAAATTTTTTATATTTTTTTTTCACTAAAATGTGTGTTTCCCCCCAAATTTCACATTTTTGCAAGGGTTAATAGCAGTAAATACCCCACAAAATTTGTAACCCCATCTCTTCTGAGTATGGAGGTACCCCATAAGTTCCCCTTAAGTGCACTACGTGCGAACTACAATGCTCAGAAGAGAAGGAGTAATATTTGGCTTTTTGAGAGCAAATTTTGCTAGGGGGGCATGTCGCATTTAGGAAGCCCCTATGGTGCCAGAACAACAAAATAACCCCACATGGCATACCATTTTGGAAACTAGACCCCTTGAGGAACGTAACAAGGAATTAAGTGAGCCTTAATACCCCACAGGGGTTTCACAACTTTTCCATATGTAAATTTTTTTTATTTTTTTTCACTAAAATGTGTGTTTCCCCCCAAATTTCACATTTTTGCAAGGGTTAATAGCAGAAAATACCCCCCAAAATTTGTAACCCCATCTCTTCTGAGTATGGAGGTACCCCATAAGTTCCCCTTAAGTGCACTACGGGTGAACTACAATACTCAGAAGAGAAGGAGTAATATTTGGTTTTTTGGGAGCAAATTTTGCTAGGGGGGCATGTCTCATTTAGGAAGCCACTATGGTGCCAGAACAACAAAATAACCCCACATGGCATACCATTTTGGAAACTAGACCCCTTGAGGAACGTAACAAGGAATTAAGTGAGCCTTAATACCCCACAGGGGTTTCACGACTTTTCCATATGTAAATTTTTTTAATTTTTTTTTCACTGAAATGTGTGTTTCCCCCCAAATTTCACATTTTTGCAAGGGTTAATAGCAGAAAATACTCCCCAAAATTTGTAACCCCATCTCTTCTGAGTATGGAGGTACCCCATAAGTTCCCCTTAAGTGCACTACGGGCGAACTACAATGTTCAGAAGAGAAGGAGTAATATTTGGCTTTTTGAGAGCAAATTTTGCTAGGGGGGCATGTCGCATTTAGGAAGCCCCTATGGTGCCAGAACAACAAAATAACCCCACATGGCATACCATTTTGGAAACTAGACCCCTTGAGGAACGTAACAAGGAATTAAGTGAGCCTTAATACCCCACAGGGGTTTCACGACTTTTCCATATGTAAATTTTTTTTATTTTTTTTTCACTAAAATGTGCGTTTCCCCCCAAATTTCACATTTTTGCAAGGGTTAATAGCAGAAAATACCCCCCAAAATTTGTAACCCCATCTCTTCTGAGTATGGAGGTACCCCATAAGTTCCCAATAAGTGCACTACAGGCGAACTACAATGCTCAGAAGAGAAGGAGTAATATTTGGCTTTTTGAGAGCAAATTTTGCTAGGGGGGCATGTCGCATTTAGGAAGCCCCTATGGTGCCAGAACAACAAAATAACCCCACATGGCATACCATTTTGGAAACTAGACCCCTTGAGGAACGTAACAAGGAATTAAGTGAGCCTTAATACCCCACAGGGGTTTCACGACTTTTCCATATGTAAATTTTTTTTATTTTTTTTTCACTAAAATGTGCGTTTCCCCCCAAATTTCACATTTTTGCAAGGGTTAATAGCAGAAAATACCCCCCAAAATTTGTAACCCCATCTCTTCTGAGTATGGAGGTACCCCATAAGTGGACGTCAAGTGCACTGCAGGAGTGCCACAATGCTCAGAAGAGAAGGAGTCACATTTGCAAACTTTGCTGAAATGGGGGGGGGGGGGGGGGGACATGTCGCATTTGGGAAGCCCCTATGGTGCCAGGACAGCAAAAAAAAAAACACATGGCATCACATTTTGGAAACTAGACTCCTTGAGGAACGTAACTAGGGGTAAAGTAAGCCTTTATACCCCACAGGGGTTTCACGACTTTTGCATATGTAAAATAAAAAAATAAAAATTTCACAAAAATGTGGGTTTTCCCCCAAATTTTAAATTTTTACAAGGGTTAATAGCAGAAAAGACACCCCAAAATTTGTAATTACATTTCTTTGGAATAAGGACATACCTTAATTTTTTTATGATTTTTGCTCCGCGGGTGCACACCAGGTCTTGGAGTGGGAAGTCAGTCAGGGGTCTTGAGCTTATTATAGCAGCCAGGATGTGGGATCCCCCCTCAAGGAGCATTAATGGGGGGGAGCACTGAGCCCTAAAATAGGGGAACACTATGGGGGACAACGGGCCGTAACTGGGGTAGACAGGTGGGGTACAGAGGCCCGTAATATGGGGTACAGTGGGCCAGAAAACTATAAATCATAAAATAATAAAACGGGATATGTTCCCAGAATGATGACCCCCAGAGCATAGCCAAAACTAAAAAAAATATGCCCACCCCAAACCCTATGCTCTGAGTCATCATTCTGGGAATGTGATGTGTGTGGCCGTCCCTAACCTGTTGCCTCAAATGCGCACCCCGCTCAGGTGGAGAGAGAGCGCTGCGCATTTGAGGCAACATAAAAAGTCCCCGATGATAGTGACTCAGTGACCTATGACCCATTTTTGAAAAAATACCCCCAGAGGTCTTCTCAGGTCTTTTTTTTTTTTTCCAGTTTTTTTGGGGCAATTTAGTGATTTATGGGGGTTATATTTTGGAATGTACTCTGGACTTGGTACATTGGTCAAATTATGGAAAATTAAAATGAAAAGGGAAAATTTAGGGCTCCATGGAAGTGTGATACTCCCTGAAGCAGCCTATGCAGAGGCCCGGATTATCTGGGCAAGTGTCACATTGGTACCTGGTGTCCCTCCGAATCCCCTTCCTGTAACACACTCTGCATTTTTTCTGGGATCGCCCCTTCTTTCCACTGTGGGGGATCTCACCTGGAAAGTGTTGGCCTGGGACGATCCTGGCGCCTATAACTCCAGACCCTTGGGAAGTCCGGCCTGCTCTTTCCCGGTCAGCAAAGATCAGGAACCTTAGGACTTCTTCTTGGTACTGAAGGAATGTCCCCGTGTTGCCAGCGTACTGGGATAGTACAAAAGCGTTGTACATGGCAACCTGTACCAAGTAGACCGCAACGTTTTTGTACCATGCCCGTGTTTTCCGCATGGCGTTATATGGCTTGAGGACTTGATCAGAGAGATCAACTCCCCCCATATACCGATTGTAGTCCAGAATACAATCGGGCTTGAGGACCGGTCCCGCGGTACCTCGCACAGGGACAGGGGTGCTGCCATTCCCATGAATAGTGGTGAGTATAAGGACATCCCTCTTATCCTTATACCTGACCAACAACAGGTTATCATGGGTCAGGGCACGGGACTCACCCTTGGGGATAGGCGTCTTAACAAAATTTAGAGGGAGGCCTCTCTGATTCTTCCGCACGGTCCCACAAGCGGACGTGGATCTGGCGGAAAGGGATTTGAACAGAGGGATGCTGGTATAAAAGTTGTCCACGTATACGTGGAAACCCTTATCCAGCAATGGGTGCATAAGGTCCCAAACGATTTTCCCGCTAACACCCAGAGTGGGGGAACAATCTGGGGGTTCAATACGGGAATCTCGTCCCTCATATACTCTAAACCTGCAAGTGTACCTGGAGGTACTCTCGCAGAGTTTATAGAGCTTCACGCCATACCGCGCCCGCTTTGAGGGAATATACTGGCGGAAGATGAGTCTCCCCTTAAAACTGATGAGAGACTCATCTACCGAGAGGTCCCTGAGCGGTACGTAGGCCTCCAAAAATTTGGCCCCAAAGTGATCGATGACCGGCCTCACTTTGTAAAGCCGGTCATGGGCGGGATCACCTCGGGGCGGACATGCCTCATTATCTGCATAATGCAGGCATTTCCGAATCGCCTCGTACCGCTTCCGTGTCATCGCCATACTGTAAAGCGGGGTCTGGTAGAGGACGTCCCCGCTCCAGTAATGACGGACACTTGGTTTTTTGTCCAGGCCCATATGCAGCGTGAGGCCCCAAAATGTCCTCATTTCCGCTGCATCAATGGCGCGCCATTCATTGGACCTGGCCAAAAAGGAATCGGGGTGGTGGGCAATGAACTGCTGGGCATACAAGTTCGTTTGCTCCACCATTAGATTGACCAGGCTGTCACTGAAAAAAAACTTTAAAAAGTCCAGATCAGTGAACCCAGCCGTGTCAATCCGGATTCCTGAGTCGCCAACAAACTCAGGAATCCGTGGCTGATAATCCTCTGGGGTGCCCCAGACAGGGTCAGCGGAAGGGGGCTCCGCTGCACTTGTCTGGGGGGCCGGACTCCTATTACGAGCGGCATTGCCACTCGTACTAGTGTCGGCCACTGGGTCACTCTCATGGGGGGTGCGTGGCCTCGCCTGGCGGCGTCTCCGCCGCCGTACAGGGGACTCATCATCACTACTTGATGATGAGGAGGGCGATGAAGAACACAAAAAAGTTGGATCTTCATCGTCCTCACTGGCAGATTCGGAGTCGGAGGCTAAAAAAGCGTAAGCCTCCGCTACCGAAAATGCCCGGCGGGCCATCGCCTTTTTTCTACGTTGGCGGGAGGGAGGGGGTGTGTGCGGGGGTGGGGAGGGGAAGTATGTACTGTGTGGTGCTTGGTGTAAAAAGTGTAATAACAGTAATATAAAAAAAAAGCTGTGGCCAAAAAAAAATGGGGTGGCGCACGAAGCTCCCTGAACCTCTAATAGGACCCGGGGTAAGGGATCAGACCCTAATAGGACCCTGGGGGACCTATTAGGGGGTCAGGTGGGGGATTTAAAAAAAAAAAAAAAGCTGCGGCCAAAATAAAAAAAGGGGTGGCACACGCAGCTCCCTGAACCCCTAATAGGACCCGGGGTCCGGGATCAGACCCTAATAGGACCCTTGGGGACCTATTAGGGGGTCAGGGGGAGGGGGGGGGGTTCTTTTTTTTTACTTTTTTTTAACTTTTTTTAAACTTTTATTACACTTTATTAATTATTTGCTCCTACCTGTCCTTGCACTCAGCTTTCCCTATTCTACGGCTCCTGAGGGGCTCCGGAGCTCTGAGGGGGGATCAACGGTCCTCTTCCTGCTGCTGTACCCGCTGACTGAACGAAAACAGCGGGTCCAGCAGCGGGAAGGGACCGTTAACCCCTCCTCTGCTGCGCTGCTATTGGCCGGACGATCGCCGGCCAATAGCAGTGTTGCAGGGGCGGTGACAGTATTGTCACCGCTCCCCAGCAACTGCAGGTGATTGGCGGTGTAATTGTACACCACCGATCACCATTTATTTCCAGGTCATCGGGTCACAAGTGACCCGAATGACCCGAATCGCCGAAGATCGCTTGCGTGACTTCCAAGCGATCTCCGGCGATCGCCGACATGCGGGGGTCCCGGGACCCCCCTCGGCATTTGCACGGCATGCCTGCTGAAGGATATCAGCAGACATGCCGTTCCGATCTCTGCCCGGTGCACGGCAGGGATCGGAAATCGCCAGGACGTACGGGGACGTCCTGGGTCCTTAAAGCCCAGGGTGCGATGACGTCCCCGTACGTCCTGGGTCCTTAAGAGGTTAAGGGTAGGGTCACATGTTGATACTGCGGATGCGCTACTGCCTATACCTAAAGCCTCCTGCTGTGCTTGTTTAACCTGCTTTGTCTGGCCATAGCAGCAATCCACCGCCACCAGCAGACACACAGTGATCTATGAGTCGCCACATGTCGCGGCGAATCGCAGATCACTGTTTGTCTGTTCATAGCGACGTATTGCTGCAGACAAAGCAGGTCACACAGGCACAGCAGGAGCCACACTCTAGGAACAGTCAGATACGCCATGGATGCACTACGTGTGACCCTACCCTAAAAAAATATGTAAGATTTTGTCTGTTCTTGTGTTATTTGGACTCATAAGGCCATGGATCTCTTCTAGCCTCCTAATTAGATATACAAGTGGATATTTATAGGGTGTTCAGAAAGTCAAAAGGTTCTTCCAACAATTGAAATTTTATTTATATTTGACTTTGTTTTAAAAACTAATCATACTCACCTACACAGATCCCCCCACTGCTGCCGTTCTGACTTGTTCTTGTCCCTGACTCCTCAGTATATACCTACCACAGCAGTGACTGCCACGGCCAATGATTGGCTAGGTGGACAATTCTTGTGATATTGACAATTCAGTAAGAGTAGTGAGCAGCAGGGACTGGGCACTACTGGACTGGCAGCAATAGATGGGGGAAGAGTATGATTTATTTATTATTTTCAAAGCAATCTGACTTCAAACATGAAGAATATCAACACCTTAGGATAGTAAATAGAATAAGATGGAAATATCTTCTAATCTTGTTGATATAAGAAGACATAGAAAAAATAGAATGTGTCGGCAGATAAAAACCATTTGGCCCATTTAGTCTGCCCAATATCCTGAATACTATGAATAGTCCCTGGCCCTATCTTATATGAAGGATAGCCTTATGTCTATCCTTATCTTAAATGGAGGAAGGTCTTACAGTATGCCTATTGCTATTTTATATGAAGGATAGCCATATGCATATTCCTATTTTATATGAAGGATAGCCTTATGCTTATCCTTATCTTTATCTTATATAAAGAATAGCCATATGTCCGTCCCTGTCTATTTTGAAGGATAGCCTTATACCTATCTCTATCTTATATGTGGGATAGCCTTATGCCTATCTTTATCTTACATGAAGGATAGCCTTATGTCTATCTCTATCTTATATGAAGGATAGCCTTATGTCTACCCCAATCGTATATAGAGTAAAGCCTTATGTCTATATCTAAAATGAAGGATAGCCTTATGCCTTTCCCTAGCTTATATGAAGGATAGCCTTGTTGTGATATATAAAGAGATGACATGGAAATCTTCAGAGAAGTTTTCTCACTTTATATTATCTATATTCTCTGAGTACAGACAATGATGTCATCATTTTGGTGAAACATATATGTTGATACATTTATCCAGTCGGCTTTGCTCCTCCCCTTTCTAGTTCCAGTATGATGGTCAATGTTTAGGCTCGTCTTTGACCTAGTTTATTTTTGCAGTAACACAACACCTTGATCCCGACTGCAGAGACAATTGCTAAGTAGACGTCTAATTGCAAATGTTTCGCAACGTGTTTCAGGGCATAATACATTTGTTCAAAAAATGTTGGTTAATTGTCATCATTTGCTGTAATTGCCAATTAACTAACGCAATGGCCCAAAGAAGCGAGCCTGGGGGAATTACAGTCAGATGGAAAAGCAAAATTATATGCGCTCCCTATAAAATTGAGCAAAAGGACGAGCGAGGCAAATATTTTCCACTTCTTTTAGATTTGGTGGGGAAGTAGCAGAAAGCAGACTGTGAGATTACCTGGATTTATATAAAAAAAATGACTACTTAGTTTATAAATAGGAGCCGGCTGAAGTGCACGATTTTCTGCAGAGCATTAGAGAACATTTTGGAGATTCAGAAATGACTCCATTCCTGTAGAGAAGCCTCAGGGCTTAAAAGGAACAAGGTTTGTTTGCAATTTCCCTGTAAAAACGACTTATGTTTATAAATAATAAAGTTACTTTGTGCGCGTGGAAGATTTTTTCTTGGAAACCTGAAAGCGTCATTGTCGCCAAAAAACATCTTTCGACATGTTGATCGGATATGTCAAAAGTTGGTGATGGTGTCGGGTCTCGCTCCTGAGACTCCACTGCCATCGTGAGTTATTAGCCGGAGAAGTGGGCGGCATTGCCATGCCATTGAAGCAAAAGGGTGGAAGAAGAAGGACACCACCAGTTCCCAAGTGGACAGGGATATTTTTTCCAGTTAAAGGAAATTTGTAGTGGATAGAATCCCCTGTGCCCGGGCTGCAAAAAGAAACAAGATACATTTTAAAGGGGTACTCCGGCCCTGAGACATCTTCCCAGCAATTTTGTATTTGCCACCCACCTGTTTGAGCTGCATGCCGCGGTGCCAGCTCACAAACAACCGGGTGGCGACCAAGGTGGCCGAAGTATCGTGGCGTCACGACTCTGCCCCCGCTATGCAAGTCTATGAGAGGGGGCACGGCAGCATTTCAATGAAGGTTCTTTCTGCCTGTTTGTGTTTTATAGATTTGGTTGTCTCCAACAGCGCACCATGTGGTCAGTCTTGGTATTAAACACACACAACAACGATATGTGGTGTCCGGGTGCCGCATCCTATACGGTACCTGTATATAGGTCCCCATAGCCAGAGTCCCTAAGACGTCGGGGTTCTTCTTATTTAGTTCACCCCTTGTCACCTCTCATTTAGATATTAGTTATCTTACAGTTTACTCAGAATTTCTATAAATGTAATTGTACAAATGTATATAAGTGGTTAATTACCTGTACGGAGTGTAGCAGGACCTGCGGGTCACGTGATCAGGTAAACTCTATGGTTTTTGCTTAAGGACCTTTGGAGGTCCCTATGATGTATTGCGCCCACAATTCCTAGTAACAGTGAGTGACAGATATTCGAACCAATTAAAACGGCCCTGCCCCTGCCCATATAAGGGAGTGGCGGCCATAGCTCGCTCTCTTGTTCCCGGGCTTTGATGAGAAAAGGATCTGCGCTGCTGTCATCAGTGAGTTTAGGCCTGAGCCTTGCGGCAACGGCTGATCATTACCAAACCGTGAGTGTATCAATCCCTAAGCACTCTGCAAGATCACTGGACCTTATCTATCCCCTAAATCCGGACGGATCTTCGCAATTAACCCTAAATTCAGAGACTTATAAAACAAGTCAAGGTCCGCAACAACTGCCAGTCATTGAAGTGTATAGAGACAGTATTAATGAGACTATCAGTGTTCATTGGATGTACTGCAAGCCTTTAAGTAAAGTTTATCCAAGTTCAAGTTCAGCTACCTTGTGGACCTTCAGTCATTATTTGCATGCACCTATCGTTACTGGGAAGGGCGGCGATAGGCCGGAGAATTATCTCAGCATACTAGCCCTCAGCCTGGCGTCACGAACTATAGGGTTAACCTTAACGCCTGATATACTAAAGCAAAACCCTGATTACACTATCCCTACCTGAGAGGCCTACCACAAAGCCTTTTTGGCGTCGCACGAACAGGATTCAGGTGTGTGCCTACTACAGTCACCACTAGTGAAAGTGTACTCCCACCCAAAAAAACTAACTTTATTCATGTGCTGTAAACCGTGTTGCTGTGTACGGGAGCGTTGCTTGTGGTGCACCATACAAGGGGGCCACAAGAAAAGTAAGGGGGGAGGCGAAAATTCATCTACAACTAAGAGGCGGAGCCGAACTGCTGCCGCAAAAGCGCACGAAGAAGGCCCACGCTGCGCCACGCCCTGCCCCTGGGCGTGGCTGCCAAGTTGCTGTGTCACAGCCGAAAGGGAACTTGGAGATACAGGAGTCGTCTCTGGAGGGACCGGAAGTCGGTGCTGCACCGATAACGTCCTTCCTGCTGGCCGCCATTTTGGAGAAGCCCACTATAAAAGACACCACGCAGAGCAACCTCTTCAGTCTGCACAGAGAACCAGAGAGTACAGACATGGCGGAGAGCAGCGTTCCACGTGGTAAAGTTGGCAAAATGTCGCCGGAGAAGCGGAAAGTTGTGGCAGTCGCAGCCCGACTTTTCCAAGAACTTACTGACCGTCTGCAGCGGTTGTCATTAGACGAAGAGGGGCCTGCAATCTTCCCCCACTGCCTCATGATGACGACGATTGGTCAGACACACCTCCTGTGGAGAGCGCAGGGACACCTGGAGGTGCATCGCCGGTGAGATTGTCCCCTCACCACAGAACTTGGGGCTCGTGGGCCGAGATCCCATCGGAGGAGTCTGCAGTAAGTACCCCACCAGAGGAGGACTATTCTTCCTCCTCTAGCCCTGAGGTCATACCTCGATCAAGCTTGCCAAGTGCACGACCGTGCTCACCAAAATTGCCGCAATGGGTGTTCGGAGATGAGCCGGAGCTGATCGAGTACATGCACAGAGTACTTTAACCATTACCTGGGAAGCCACTCCCACCAATCCCAACTGCAAAAAGGGAATGGGCCCGTCAGGAAGCCGAGCTGGCCGAATTGATGGAAAAGCTAAAGGCCCGACACAAAGAACTCTATGCCCCCAAGCACGTGTATTTGCCTCATGAAGAGAAAGTACGGTGGCAAGAAAACACCAAAGAAATGAAGGCATTGTACATTCGTAAATGGGATCACCCCCAAGAAGGGGAGGAGCTATTAGAAAGAAGAAGAGCAACTGTGGCCAAGTTCGACAAGGTCAGAAGTTATGTGACACTCCTTGACTGCCACACAGGCCAGACCATCCTCGTAAACCGGCGAGCAGTGCAAAGGCCATATCTCCATAAGAAGTTCTACACCTTGGAGGTGGGTGAAATTGTAGAGTACACCCCCGTACAGAGCCTTCGTGGAGAATGGGCTGCAGTGGTCTCCAGACCAATACCCCCAACACAGCTTCCCTTCATATATTTTCCGTCAACGGATTGCGAGTCCGATCCCTTCAACTTGAGGCCAAAATAGTCCGCTCCGAAAGCCTCCACCAGCGTACACAAGGAGGTGGAGCCTCAACAGCCAAGTTCATCATCTTCTATGTACAGCAAAGAGCCAAGTTCATCATCTTCTATGTACAGCAAAGAGCCAAGTTCTTAATTTTCTACATTTCATCGAGAGTCAAGTCCCGCTCAAGTTCAGGAAAGTAAGCTCAAATTGCGGGTACCAAAGACCGTACCTAGACCCTCTCGGAGCAATGTGAGTTTGCCTCCTGCACAGGTACCAACGTATGTACCAAGGCCCTCTTCTGACATGGAGAGTTTGCCTGCTTCCAGGGTACCAACAGAAGAGTCACGGGTCCATCCTAGTTTGGAGATGGTACTCAAGCCCTATTGCCCCACTTTGATCCCGGCTAGAAAGCCTGTGTCCCCTTCTAATGCTGCCATCCACCACTCCATCCTCACCAATGTGGTTTGGCAAACCTATGTCAATACCAATCCTGCCCCTTGTGCCTAGCAGGACTGTGCTAAGATTGTCCAGTTCAAAGTTCAGCAACGTAACCACTAAGCTTGTGCCTGACTAATAAGTCAAGAGACTCCTAGCCTGTAGGAGATTCATTAAGGACTGTACCTGGCTGAGTTGTGGTTAAGGCAGTGTTTACCTTTCCCTTCCATGAACTCTTAGTGTAGGTGGACTGCTGATCCTTACACGCCACTTTGTATATTTCCCTTTAATTGGACTCCCAGTGTAGGTGGACTGCTGATCCTTACACGTCTGTTTCATGTATATACCAGCAGCTTCATAAGAACTCTTATGCTAAATGTTGCACTTATCAGGTGAATGCGCCTGAACCATGTTGGAGTGTTGATAATTGTGTAAATTGTGTAGTAAATATGTATATGGTTCTTGTACACAGGAAGGTATCCTCGTGTCTGTGTACATAAAAAATAGGTAAGGGTTGTACATAGAAAAATTGTCTAATATCTATGTATATAAAAAGTGAGTTAGAGCTGTACACAGAAAATGTCACTGTCCTGCACGTGTACACTCAACACTAAAAACTTAATGATTCTTGTACATACAAATGTAAAGAATGCTAAAGGTGTTTAGTAGTTGCTAAAATAGGTGACACCCGGCTTCTCCGAGGGTAGTATTATTGCTGTCGCCCATCGCTAGCACCTGTCTCAACAAAAATAATAGGGAAGGTCGCCCTTAAAATAGTACTTACACACATAGTACCTTAACTAACTGATTTAAATTTACTACCTCAATTTTCTCTAGTACATAAACCAAAATAAATATCTCACTTAAGAAAACACTTAGGGATTGTAGCCTATTGAAATTCAATTCCTGCCACTGTTAGGTACACTTCTTTTCTCTGTATTGCGTGTGAGATGCTCTGCCTGGATAGTAGGTGCTCTTGCGAATATAGAATTAAACCCGTAATTCTCAAGTAACCTAGGTAGGTTATGTGAAGTGCTCTAGGGGTAAGTAGCGTGTAGCTGATAGACCCTAGCAGCAAACCTTACTGTGACCTAACTTCCGGCTAGCCAGTATACCTTATGTGTACTAACAGGTAACTCATTGTTGGCGAATAAAATGTGTGACGCTAAAGGTATATAGAGCTGTGCTAATGTTTAGTTAGCCTCATAAAGATGTGTAGAGAGCTAATAAAAATGTCTCCGGAGCTAGAAACTACATATTAGATAGCTGCCTAATTATCTATTAAACACTGATATTAGGATGAATAGGTTAGGTCTCCCAATATTACAAAAAACTGAAATGACTGAAAGGGAACCTCTAAAACATAGCTTCTAATGTGCACATCTAAAAATGTACAAATATAACAAGTATCAAAAAGTAGACAAAATAGAAAAAATATATATTATAGGGCCGCCATCAGTGTCCTACCATATAGGTGTATCTAAGCAAAGCGCATCGTCTCTCCAGTTATGAGGCTCAGTTACTGTTGCGTTACCACTGACACCTCACATATATATTCACAGGAGGGACAGCCCGCTATGCAGATAACACACACAAAGCATTGTTCGCGAACAATAACCAATCCTGAATATTGCTAATGCACAATGTAAGCTATTAAACCAATAAATGTATTCACATCTCCTGTATACTGCCCACAACCCCGCTGCAGTTGTATATGGGTGTGAGCAGGCAGGACATATCAATACTAATGTGTATTAATCAGACATATTGTATGGAAATAATATGCATATTGAACCGCTTGAAGTGCTGATATATAGCTACTGAGGGTAGTATCCTAGTTAGGATTCCAATACTATGTCCAAAAATGAATGAACCACGATGTACAGTCCACCAGTGTATGCGAGCTTGTAGTATATCAGTGAGGATATCAAGTGCACTGTTCACACTTTAGCGCAGCCGCGCCTCCAGTCAGGTAACTCTCTGTCAGCTATAGTACACAGCAGCACTGCTGAAATAGATTCATAGTAATGGCAGTCCACTAGATCATGCACTTCAAGATATCAAGCTCAATGCGTTATTAGGTTGTCCTCACAGGAATAATGGTTATTGTCACGGACGTTTAGCTAGCATACAGTTGTTGATGTATATTAGCACAGCCTTCAAATAGTGTATATGCACAATATTATCAGTTAGATATAGTATAGAGATTCTTAGATATTGATACTGATGGCGGCCCTATAATATATATTTTTTCTATTTTGTCTACTTTTCTACTTTTTGATACTTGTTATATTTGTACATTTTTAGATGTGCACATTAAAGAGGTGCACATGTTTTAGAGGTTACCTTTCAGTCATTTCAGTTTTTTGCCTAATTATCTAGTAAGCTTTAAAATGTATCATAAGTTTAATAAAATGTTTTAGAAGCTAGAAACTAAAGGTTAGATAGTTTTGTTAATGTCTAGATAGCATTAATGTCTAGATAACGTTAATGTCTAGATAGTATCAATATCTAGAAAGATTTCTATTGTCTAGTTCAGATACTAGTAAGAGTATCAGAGAATGTAAATGTGTTCAATGTTTACTTAGGATGTATAGCAAACTTGTAAGTGTCATTCTAGTCTAGCCCTAGTCCCTCTGCCTTAGGGGACAGGCGTCGAGGTCGACTTATCTTAAGTAAGGGGGTTTGTGGTGTCCTGGTACCGCATCCTATACGGTACCTGTATATAGGTCCCCATAGCAGAGTCCCTAGGACGTCGGGGTCCTTCTTATTTAGTTCACCCCTTGTCACCTCTCATCTAGATATTAGTTATCTTACAGTTTACTCAGAATTTCTATAAATGGAATTGTACAAATGTATATAAGTGGTTAATTACCTGTACGGAGCGTAGCAGGACCTCCGGGTCACGTGATCAGGTAAACTCTATGGTTTTAAGGACCTTTGGAGGTCCCTATGACGTGTTGCTCCCACAATTCCTTGTAACAGTGAGTGACAGATATTCGGACCAATTAAAATGTCCCTGCCCATATAAGGGAGTGACGGCCATAGCTCGCTCTCTTGTTCCCGGGCTTTGATGAGAAAAGGATCTGCACTGCTGTCATCAGTGAGTTTAGGCCTGAGCCTTGCTGATCATTGCCAAACCATGAGTGTATCAATCCCTAAGCACTCTGCAAGATCACCGGACCTTATCTATCCCCTAAATCCGGACGGATCTTCGCAATTAACCCTAAATTTAGAGACTTATAAAACAAGTCAAGGTCCGCAACAACTGCCAGTCATTGAAGTGTATAGAGACTGCATTAATGAGACTATCACTGTTCATTGGATGTACCGCAAGCCTTTAAGTAAAGTTTATCCAAGTTCAAGTTCAGCTACCTTGTGGACCTTCAGTCATTATATGCACCTATCGTTACTGGGAAGGACGGCGATAGGCTGGAGAATTACCTCAGCATATTAGCCCTCAGCCTGGCATCACAAACTATAGGGTTAACCTTAACCCCTGATATACTAAAGCAAAACCCTGACTACACTACCCCTACCCCAGAGGCCTACCACACATACAATAACATCTTGTGCAATTATTGCGATGACTAAAGAACACAAAGAGAAAAGTAATAAAAGACCAGTGCATGCATAATACATGAGGATGGAGAGAGTCATTTTCAATAGTGATGGAGGAAGAGAGAGGGAGGGTATTCTACTCTGAAATCTTAAGGAGAACTTATGCTTGATAAAGAAGTCCTGCTGGTTTGAAATGCGTTGTATGTCCCACTTTTGAACTGTGATTCTTCAAATATTTGATATCAAAGGAGTATTTCATCTATTTCATCTTTAATAAGTTTTTTTTTTCAAAAATTATTTTGAACAAGTTGCCGTTCACAAGTTTATTGATGGAGCGTCCGCTGGTCAGAGACAGAACAAGACTACGGTTGGAATGACATCATATATAACTCTTTAAATGTGTTTAAGTCCAGGTGCCTTCTCTTGAGGAGGAAATCAAAAAGAAGGTTGGCACTACCGGGCACACTTCCTATTACACTATTATCCCCCAGGGATTGATTTTTAAAGGGGTACGACTGTGCCCCAGCGTTCTGAACATTTTGTTCAGAACGCCCCCTTTATTCATGTCTATAGGAGGGGACGTGTCACAGACACGGCCCCTCCCATAGACATGAATGGAAGGGGCATATTGTGGCGTGGCCTGGACACCACAACCACTGCCGCAGGAGCCCGGCATTTGTTTAGAACCACGGGTTCTGCAGGAGATCACCGGGGGCCCCAGTTTTTTGTCTAAATTTTATACTTGGAGATGCAAAAACTCCACATTTAATGTGCCTGTATTACTATTCTAGGCAGCACTAAGGTTCACCTGTGAGGCCGGCAACTATATCAGCCAACTTGGGTGGGGCTTATAGTCTGTCTCCCTCCTCCCATTGTATGTGTGCTCAGCCACACTGGAGGTAACTGGGAGCAGGCTGTAAGTCAGCCTAATACTGCTGTAATTGCCCACTGGCCCCTGGTTTTGCTTATCACGCACAGGTAGGTTTAGTGTTAGGTCCCGTACCACTTGAGAAACCTTGGCGTTGGTGTGCGGGCTCAGGTATGTCCTTCATACAAGGATATACAGGCTAATGTCGCAAATTTAACATCAGTGTTGAGGGATAGCCAATGTTATTATCTACATCTACCACATAGTGCACCTAAATTCTTGCATTTATGAATAAAGAAATCTTCTATATTTGGTGAGTGCAGATTTTCCTTTCCTCTACGTTTGGATTGTTCTTCTACATGCTACCGGCACCACCTTGAGAAGGACATACATTTGGAGGATAGATGGGCAGACTCTCGATCCTAGGATTGGTAGGGCTATAATAGTGTGGGTGGTAATTCTGACTTCTCCAAAACCCAGCTTCTTCTCCACCAGTTCAAGACTTTTGTGCCTCTGCCTTGATTTTGAGGCGACCTGTATTTTGGTAGGTCTCCTCCTGGATTTACTATGTGACAACCTAATGCCGTTTCTTAAATGGGCACTGTCATTAAAACTAATTTTTGCTATTGCACTCCTTATGGTAAATCAGAAATCTTTCTAATGTACTTTTTTTTTTTTTTTTTTTTTTGTAAAGGAAGTTTTAGAAATTTTATTTTTGTTTCAAAAAGCTGCCACTAGGTGTCTCCCTACTTGTCCAGAGAACATTTCCCCTCATCTCTAGCACAGATTTTGGACTAATTCTGGCCCTGCAGAAGTTCAAAATCAGGTTGCAGCCTTAGCCAATCATAGTTCATCTCACACTGAACTGCTCCAGGCTGTGTGTAGCAGAGTGAGGGAGGAAGTTTTCCCCTGTAAGGCTTCAGATGATGTCACGCCTGCTGGATGTCATGCCCCTTCCCAGTCTGTGAATATGACTGAGCAGAAAATACAGAACAATATCAAGGTAGAAAACTAAAAAATAATAAAAATAAAGGCCGGGGGTGGTTTATCATGATGGGGGCAGTGACCTGGGAGGATTATAATATTTAATAAGATCATGATAGGTTTTCTTTAAGAGTTGGGAAGCCGAGCTCGGTTGAGATCTTAGTGTCAACGACTGGCAGAAGTCTATGAAAAATGTCCGATATAAAAATGTCCATATCCATCAAGGTCCCGGAGATGAATCATAAAATCCTCCCACACTGGCACAGGGTACCCGCTCTTCTCTACCCTGGGGTCTCCGCCAACTGATAATACCAGAGATGTCATTTAGACCCCAGAGCATGATTTCTCATAGCGCCCCCATCTATCATGTGTTATTTATGATACCTGTGTGACCGGGGCCCCTATCAGGCAGCAGGGCCCAGGAGCGACTACTTCATCTGCTCTCCTCTAACCACATCACTGGGTGGAATAAATATATAAGGAGTTTGTTTGGATTCATATTGTCACAACTGTGTTCGAAGATCTGCATGAAAATATCATCTTTAACAATCGGGATTCCCATGTGAAACATTGTATTTTCTTCTGCTGTTATTTGGCTTGTCTGAAAGCGAGCGGCTATATTTAGAGACATAAAAGCTTTATTGTTCTTTTTTTTGTACTATAATAGTAAGACTGCGATAGGACTGTGTAGCCTGCCATGTTGTATTCATCTCTATCCATCGCCAGTCATGTGGGATGAGAAGAATTCATGAGGCGAGATTTACACCAGGCCACGGGATCTGCGCTCTTTTCTTTTACTAGTTTGCAGATTTTTTTTCTTTTTGTTTTATTTTTTTTTGTTTTTTAAGCTCAATGCATAGAACTTATTAAAGAAGCGCTCCGGGGATGTTTTTTTTCTTTTCTTTTCTTTTTTTTTTTTTCAGCATAGTAGATGTTCTTGTGTTTGCGTTGTGCTTAACTGTTTTAACTGATGTGGCAGGAATGCATACTGATGCCTATTTCATACCAAAAATCATTTTCTAAGGCGCCTACATTTTCCATGAATCCCCGGACACTACAAAAAGAGGGGATGGAGTCTCATCACTGCAATTCACCTAACACTAGGCAACATTCCAGCAACCTAAGCTGCTAAGACCCATAAGTGGGTTGGAGTCCGTTCACATTATGTGCGGTTTTGACGAGTTTTCTATTCAAAGTGCATTTGTAGAGAAATATTGCCATGAGGGGAAAGTTATTTGACCAATAATCACAACTGATTGTGTTTTATAACGATTTGAAATCATCAGGCTGTATTCACCACATTTTTTACACATTTCTATAACATTTTGTCATGTTTTGCTGCTGATCCTATAGAGATAGCAGCTGCAGTCTACAGATAGAGCTGGAAGGGAGGTGTATAACTACCATATATTCTTATCCCATAGAGATAGCAGCAGTATACAGATAGAGTTGGAGGAAAGGTGTATACCTACTATTTATCCTGATCCCATAGAGATAGCAGCTGCAGTCTACAGATAGAGCTGGAGGGGAGGTGTATAGCTACCATATATTATTATCCCATAGAGATAGCAGCAGTATACAGATAGAGTTGGAGGAAAGGTGTATAACTACTATTTATCCTGATCCCATAGAGATAGCAGCTGCAATATACAGATAGAGCTGGAGGTGAGGTATATAACCACTATATATTCTGATCCCATAGAGATAGAAGCGGCAATATACAGATAGAGCTGAAGGGGAAGTGTATAACTACTATATATTCTGATCCCATAGACATAGCAGCAGTATACAAATAGAGTTGGAGGGGACGTGTATAACCACTATAAACTAATCCCATAGAGATAGCAGTAGTATACATACAGAGCTGGAGGAGAGGTGTATAACTATTATATATCCTGATCCCATAGAGATAGCAGCAGTAAACTGATAGAGCTGGAGGGGAGGTGTATAACTACTATATAAATTCCAGAGGACAAAAAAGCCAAAGACAAAAAGTGGCAAGACTTAAAACCACTATTTTCGTGAAGATGCCACAAAAACTGCTTCTTGAGAGTATAAACTTTTAGGAACTGTCCAGAGCAGCATATGTTTGCTATGGGGATTTCCTTTTACCCTGGACAGTTCCTAAAATGGACAGAGATGTCAGCAGAGAGCACTGTGCTCGTGATGTCCGCAGACAGCTCTGTGTTTCAAACGGAAAAAAAATTCCACTGTAGTATTCAGCAGCTAATAAGTACAGGAAGGATTAAGATTTGTTAATAGAAGTAATTTACAAATCTGTTTAACTTTCTGGCACCAGTTGATTTAAAAAAAAAAAAGTTTTTCACCGGAGTACCCCTTTAAGTAAAAATGTAGCTATTGTTACTCTTGTAGATGCTTCATCCATTCAGTGACAGCAAGCATATGGACTGTCCTGTATGTTCAGTAGAACTTTTCTTCACTTTATTTACTGGATCTGGATCCGTTCAGTCTCATTTGGCACCGGGGTCTCATTAACCCCCCATCGTATACATGATGAATAATGATGTTGCTGCGGCTCCGCCACGTATAATGGGAAATATACCTCCATAAGATTCACATTTATTATGTTTAAAACTAGTCCTGGAAGGAGGTTGTGCGCGGCACGCTCAGCCGCGACATAAATGACATGCTTAGTAGACCGTTATTGAGCTCCGTCAGCATCTTGGACAAAAGTGCCAAAAAAGTTAATGACAATCGGAGCTCCATCCAGTTCACATGTTTGTAATTATGACCGGCTGGTGTTTACAGGTCCAGCGCCAGCAAAGACGTCCAAAAAACACAATCAGAAATGGATCGGAGACATTTTGGCTTTTTGTTGGCGCCAATTAGTAAGAAAATGATGGATTTTAGGCTCAGAAAGTCTCAAAGTATCAAAAACTCCCACAATCAAGTCAAATGCCGAATGGGAACGTTCCAAAAGGATCAAGATAAAAACTCACACGAAATCCCTCATCACCGAGACGCAACAGCTGAGGTCTGTCCAGGAGAGCGACCGGCCAAACCCAAAAGGGCGGAGTCCTGTGAGGACAGAGATACTCTCAGGACCAAAAAATATTTTATATTATTCTACCACATCGAACCTAAACAAACAACACATAAAAAAACAGATCATCTCAATAAAAACAACAATAATAACACACAGTAAAGGAGGGTCCTGCCCATACAAGTGAGACACAGTAAAGGAGGGCCCTGCCCATACAAGAGAGACACAGTAAGAGGGTGCCCTGCCCATACAAGTGAGACACGGTAAGAGGGTGCCCTGCCCATACAAGTGAGACACAGTAAGAGGGTGCCCTGCCCATACAAGTGAGACACGGTAAGAGGGTACCCTGCCCACACAAGTGAGACACAGTAAGAGGGTGCCCTGCCCATACAAGTGAGAAACAGTAAGAGGGTGCCCTGCCCATACAAGTGAGACACAGTAAGAGGGTGCCCTGCCCATACAAGTGAGAAACAGTAAAGGAATGCACTGCCCATACAAGTGAGAAACAGTAAAGGAGTGCCCTGCCCATACAAGTGAGACGCAGTAAAGGAGTGCCCATACAAGTGAGAAACAGTAAGAGGGTGCCCTGCACATACAAGTGAGACACAGTTAGAGGGTTCCCTGCCCATACAAGTGAGAAACAGTAAGAGGGTGCCCTGCCCATACAAGTGAGACACAGTAAGAGGGTGCCCTGCCCATACAAGTGAGACACAGTAAAGGAGGGCCCTGCCCATACAAGAGAGATACAGTAAAGGAGGGCCCTGCCCATACAAGTGAGAAACAGTAAGAGGGTGCCCTGCCCATACAAGTGAGAAACAGTAAGAGGGTGCCCTGCCCATACAAGTGAGACACAGTGAGAGGGTGCCCTGCCCATACAAGTGAGACACAGTAAAGGAGGGCCTTGCCCATACAAGTGAGACACAGTAAGAGGGTGCCCTGCCAATACAAGTGAGAAACAGTAAGAGGGTGCCCTGCCCATACAAGTGAGACACAGTAAGAGGGTGCCCTGACAATACAAGTGAGACACGGTAAGAGGGTGCCCTGCCCATACAAGTGAGACACGGTAAGAGGGTGCCCTGCCCATACAAGTGAGACACAGTAAGAGGGTGCCCTGCCCATACAAGTGAGACACGGTAAGAGGGTGCCCTGCCCACACAAGTGAGACACAGTAAGAGGGTGCCCTGCCCATACAAGTGAGAAACAGTAAGAGGGTGCCCTGCCCATACAAGTGAGACACAGTAAGAGGGTTCCCTGCCCATAAAAGTGAGAAACAGTAAGAGAGTGTCCTGCCCATACAAGTGAGATGCAGTAAAGGAGTGCCCTGCCCATACAAGTGAGATGCAGTAAAGGAGTGCCCATATAAGTGAGAAACAGTAAGAGGGTGCCCTGCCCATACAAGTGAGACACAATAAGAGGGTCCCCTGCCCATAAAAGTGAGACACAGTAAGAGAGTGCCCTGCCCATACAAGTGAGAAACAGTAAGAGGGTTCCCTGTCCATACAAGTGAGACACAGTAAGAGGGTGCCCTGCCCATACAAGTGAGACACAGTAAGAGGGTTCCCTGCCCATACAAGTGAGACACAGTAAGAGGGTGCCCTGCCCATACAAGTGAGACACAGTAAGAGAGTGCCCTGCCCATACAAGTGAGACACAGTAAGAGAGTGCCCTGCCCATACAAGTGAGAAACAGTAAGAGGGTTCCCTGTCCATACAAGTGAGACACAGTAAGAGGGTGCCCTGCCCATACAAGTGAGACACAGTAAGAGGGTGCCCTGCCCATACAAGTGAGAAACAGTAAGAGGGTTCCCTGCCCATAAAAGTGAGTCACAGTAAGAGGGTTCCCTGCCCATACAAGTGAGAAACAGTAAGAGGGTGCCCTGCCCATACAAGTGAGACACAGTAAGAGGGCTCCCTGCCCATAAAAGTGAGTCACAGTAAGAGGGTGCCCTGCCCATAAAGTGAGACACAGTAAGAGGGTGCCCTGCCCATACAAGTGAGAAACAGTAAGAGGGTGCCCTGCCCATACAAGTGAGACACAGTAAGAGGGTTCCCTGCCCATAAAAGTGAGAAACAGTAAGAGAGTGTCCTGCCCATACAAGTGAGATGCAGTAAAGGAGTGCCCTGCCCATACAAGTGAGATGCAGTAAAGGAGTGCCCATATAAGTGAGAAACAGTAAGAGGGTGCCCTGCCCATACAAGTGAGACACAATAAGAGGGTCCCCTGCCCATAAAAGTGAGACACAGTAAGAGAGTGTCCTGCCCATACAAGTGAGATGCAGTAAAGAAGTGCCCATACAAGTGAGAAACAGTAAGAGGTTGCCCTGCCCATACAAGTGAGACACAGTAAGAGGGTTCCCTGCCCATACAAGTGAGACACAGTAAGAGGGTGCCCTGCCCATACAAGTGAGACACAGTAAGAGAGTGCCCTGCCCATACAAGTGAGACACAGTAAGAGAGTGCCCTGCCCATACAAGTGAGAAACAGTAAGAGGGTTCCCTGTCCATACAAGTGAGACACAGTAAGAGGGTGCCCTGCCCATACAAGTGAGACACAGTAAGAGGGTGCCCTGCCCATACAAGTGAGAAACAGTAAGAGGGTTCCCTGCCCATAAAAGTGAGTCACAGTAAGAGGGTTCCCTGCCCATACAAGTGAGAAACAGTAAGAGGGTGCCCTGCCCATACAAGTGAGACACAGTAAGAGGGCTCCCTGCCCATAAAAGTGAGTCACAGTAAGAGGGTGCCCTGCCCATAAAGTGAGACACAGTAAGAGGGTGCCCTGCCCATACAAGTGAGACACAGTAAGAGAGTGCCCTGCCCATACAAGTGAGACACAGTAAGAGGGTGCCCTGCCCATACAAGTGAGACACAGTAAGAGAGTGCCCTGCCCATACAAGTGAGACACAGTAAGAGGGTGCCCTGCCCATACAAGTGAGACACAGTAAGAGAGTGCCCTGCCCATACAAGTGAGACACAGTAAGAGGGTGCCCTGCCCATACAAGTGAGAAACAGTAAGAGGGTGCCCTGCCCATACAAGTGAGACACAGTAAGAGAGTGCCCTGTCCATACAAGTGAGACACAGTAAGAGGGTGCCCTGCCCATACAAGTGAGACACAGTAAGAGAGTGCCCAGCCCATACAAGTGAGACACAGTAAGAGAGGGCTCTGCCCATACAAGTGAGACACAGTAAGAGGGTGCCCTGCCCATACAAGTGAGACACAGTAAGAGGGTGCTCTGCCCATACTAATGAGACACAGTAAGAGAGGGCTCTGCCCATACAAGTGAGACACAGTAAGGGAGTGCCCAGCCCATACAAGTGAGACACAGTAAGATAGGGCTCTGCCCATACAAGTGAGACACAGTAAGAGGGTGCCCTGCCCATACAAGTGAGACACAGTAAGAGGGTGCCCTGCCCATACAAGTGAGACACAGTAAGAGAGTGCCCTGCCCATACAAGTGAGACACAGTAAGAGGGTGCCCTGCCCATACAAGTGAGACACAGTAAGAGAGTGCCCAGCCCATACAAGTGAGACAGTAAGAGAGTGCCCAGCCCAAACAAGTGAGACAGTAAGAGAGGGCTCTGCCCATACAAGTGAGACAGTAAGAGAGGGCTCTGCCCATACAAGTGAGACACAGTAAGAGAGGGCTCTGCCCATACTTGTCTAAAGGAAGGGGGTTTCACAAAAGTTTTTGACCTAAGGATCAAGTTTGTCAGATTGTACTGGTCATATTCCAGCGCTGAGTATATGTACTGCAGGGATAAAGAAAGATGCCATTTTTTAAATGCTTATATAGTGCAGCATAGGCTATTATTAGAGAATCATGTAGAGGGTCTGGTGTACGTCTTGTCCTTACTCCTTACCTGTTTTTGCTGATGTGGCAGGCATGAGTTAGACTACATTTTGGATGTAAATTTATCAACATCATGATTCTGTAATGCTCCTATGACTAATTTGGCTGTGCAGAGAGAGGGGATGGAGTCTTATCACTGCACCTGGTCACCTATTTAGGCTGCTAGATGTCTCCCAGGTGAACTGATTTAACTCTTAAGTGGGTTGTGGTCAATTCACATCATGTTCAATTTTACGCATGTTGTTATTAAAAGTGTATTTTTTTGAAAAAATATTACCATGTGGCAAAAATAATTTGACCTATAATCACAAATAAAGTGTTTTATAAGGTTTTAAAGTCTTAAGGCTGTGTTTATTATCTAAAATTGCAGTTAAATTATACCTTTTTTGTTGAGTTTTATTTAACAGGTATATAGTGATGTCATAGTTCTATATGTAATAGGTATACAGTGATGTCATAGTTCTATATGAGTTCTATATGTAATAGGTATACAGTGATGTCATAGTTCTGTATGTAATAGGTATATAGTGATGTCATAGTTCTATATGTAATAGGTATACAGTGATGTCATAGTTCTATATGTAATAGGTATATAGTGATGTCATAGTTCTGTATGTAATAGGTATATAGTGATGTCATAGTTCTATATGTAATAGGTATACAGTGATGTCATAGTTCTATATGTAATAGGTATATAGTGATGTCATAATTCTATATGTAATAGGTATATAGTGATGTCATAATTCTATATGTAATAGGTATACAGTGATGTCATAGTTCTATATGTAATAGGTATACAGTGATGTCATTGTTCTATATGTAATAGGTGTATAGTGATGTCATAGTTCTATATGTAATAGGTGTATAGTGATGTCATAATTCTATATGTAATAGGTATACAGTGATGTCATAGTTCTATATGTAATAGGTATACAGTGATGTCATAGTTCTATATGTAATAGGTATACAGTGATGTCATAGTTCTATATGTAATAGGTGTATAGTGATGTCATAGTTCTATATGTAATAGGTATACAGTGATGTCATAATTCTATATGTAATAGGTATACAGTGATGTCATAGTTCTATATGTAATAGGTATATAGTGATGTCATAGTTCTATATGTAATAGGTGTATAGTGATGTCATTGTTCTATATGTAATAGGTATACAGTGATGTCATAGTTCTATATGTAATAGGTATATAGTGATGTCATAGTTCTATATGTAATAGGTATACAGTGATGTCATAGTTCTATATGTAATAGGTATACAGTGATGTCATAGTTCTATATGTAATAGGTATACAGTGATGTCATAGTTCTATATGTAATATGTATATAGTGATGTCATAGTTCTATATGTAATAGGTATACAGTGATGTCATAATTCTATATGTAATAGGTATACAGTGATGTCATAATTCTATATGTAAAGGTATACAGTGATGTCATTGTTCTATATGTAATAGGTATACAGTGATGTCATTGTTCTATATGTAATAGGTGTATAGTGATGTCATAGTTCTATATGTAATAGGTGTATAGTGATGTCATAGTTCTATATGTAATAGGTATACAGTGATGTCATAATTCTATATGTAAAGGTATACAGTGATGTCATTGTTCTATATGTAATAGGTATACAGTGATGTAATAGTTCTATATGTAATAGGTATACAGTGATTTCATAATTCTATATGTAATAGGTATACAGTCATGTCATAATTCTATATGTAATAGGTATACAGTGATGTCATAGTTCTATATGTAATAGGTGTATAGTGATGTCATAGTTCTATATGTAATAGGTATACAGTGATGTCATAGTTCTATATGTAATAGGTGTATAGTGATGTCATAATTCTATATGTAATAGGTATACAGTGATGTCATAATTCTATATGTAATAGGTATACAGTGATGTCATAATTCTATATGTAATAGGTATACAGTGATGTCATAATTCTATATGTAATAGGTATACAGTCATGTCATAATTCTATATGTAATAGGTATACAGTGATGTCATAATTCTATATGTAATAGGTATACAGTGATGTCATAATTCTATATGTAATAGGTATATAGTGATGTAATAGTTCTATATGTAACAGGTATACAGTGATGTCATTGTTCTATATGTAATAGGTGTATAGTGATGTCATAGTTCTATATGTAATAGGTGTATAGTGATGTCATAATTCTATATGTAATAGGTATACAGTGATGTCATAGTTCTATATGTAATAGGTATACAGTGATGTCATAGTTCTATATGTAATAGGTATACAGTGATGTCATAGTTCTATATGTAATAGGTGTATAGTGATGTCATAGTTCTATATGTAATAGGTATACAGTGATGTCATAATTCTATATGTAATAGGTATATAGTGATGTCATAGTTCTATATGTAATAGGTATACAGTGATGTCATAGTTCTATATGTAATAGGTATATAGTGATGTCATAGTTCTATATGTAATAGGTGTATAGTGATGTCATTGTTCTATATGTAATAGGTATACAGTGATGTCATAGTTCTATATGTAATAGGTATATAGTGATGTCATAGTTCTATATGTAATAGGTATACAGTGATGTCATAGTTCTATATGTAATAGGTATACAGTGATTTCATAATTCTATATGTAATAGGTATAAAGTGATGTCATAGTTCTATATGTAATAGGTATACAGTGATGTCATAGTTCTATATGTAATATGTATATAGTGATGTCATAGTTCTATATGTAATAGGTGTATAGTGATGTCATAGTTCTATATGTAATAGGTATATAGTGATGTCATAGTTCTATATGTAATAGGTATACAGTGATGCCATTGTTCTATATTTAATAGGTATATAGTGATGTCATAGTTCTATATGTAATAGGTATACAGTCATGTCATAATTCTATATGTAATAGGTATACAGTGATGTCATAATTCTATATGTAATAGGTATACAGTGATGTCATAATTCTATATGTAAAGGTATACAGTGATGTCATTGTTCTATATGTAATAGGTATACAGTGATGTCATTGTTCTATATGTAATAGGTGTATAGTGATGTCATAGTTCTATATGTAATAGGTGTATAGTGATGTCATAGTTCCATATGTAATAGGTATACAGTGATGTCATAATTCTATATGTAAAGGTATACAGTGATGTCATTGTTCTATATGTAATAGGTATACAGTGATGTAATAGTTCTATATGTAATAGGTATACAGTGATTTCATAATTCTATATGTAATAGGTATACAGTCATGTCATAATTCTATATGTAATAGGTATACAGTGATGTCATAGTTCTATATGTAATAGGTGTATAGTGATGTCATAGTTCTATATGTAATAGGTATACAGTGATGTCATAGTTCTATATGTAATAGGTGTATAGTGATGTCATAATTCTATATGTAATAGGTATACAGTGATGTCATAATTCTATATGTAATAGGTATACAGTGATGTCATAATTCTATATGTAATAGGTATACAGTGATGTCATAATTCTATATGTAATAGGTATACAGTGATGTCATAATTCTATATGTAATAGGTATACAGTGATGTCATAATTCTATATGTAATAGGTATACAGTGATGTCATAATTCTATATGTAATAGGTATACAGTGATGTCATAATTCTATATGTAATAGGTATACAGTCATGTCATAATTCTATATGTAATAGGTATACAGTGATGTCATAATTCTAAATGTAATAGGTATATAGTGATGTAATAGTTCTATATGTAACAGGTATACAGTGATGTCATTGTTCTATATGTAATAGGTATACAGTGATGTCATAGTTCTATATGTAATAGGTGTATAGTGATGTCATAATTCTATATGTAATAGGTATATAGTGATGTCATAGTTCTATATGTAACAGGTATACAGTGATGTCATTGTTCTATATGTAATAGGTATACAGTCATGTCATAATTCTATATGTAATAGGTATACAGTGATGACATAGTTCTATATGTAATAGGTATACAGTGATGTCATAATTCTATATGTAATAGGTATACAGTGATGTAATTGTTCTATATGTAATAGGTATATAGTGATGTCATAGTTCTATATGTAATAGGTGTATAGTGATGTCATAATTCTATATGTAATAGGTATACAGTGATGTCATAGTTCTATATTTAATAGGTGTATAGTGATGTCATAGTTCTATATGTAATAGGTATACAGTGATGTCATAGTTCTATATGTAATAGGTGTATAGTGATGTCATAATTCTATATGTAATAGGTATACAGTGATGTCATAATTCTATATGTAATAGGTATACAGTGATGTCATAATTCTATATGTAATAGGTATACAGTGATGTCATAATTCTATATGTAATAGGTATACAGTGATGTCATAATTCTATATGTAATAGGTATACAGTGATGTCATAATTCTATATGTAATAGGTATACAGTGATGTCATAATTCTATATGTAATAGGTATACAGTGATGTCATAATTCTATATGTAATAGGTATACAGTCATGTCATAATTCTATATGTAATAGGTATACAGTGATGTCATAATTCTATATGTAATAGGTATATAGTGATGTAATAGTTCTATATGTAACAGGTATACAGTGATGTCATTGTTCTATATGTAATAGGTATACAGTGATGTCATAGTTCTATATGTAATAGGTGTATAGTGATGTCATAATTCTATATGTAATAGGTATATAGTGATGTCATAGTTCTATATGTAACAGGTATACAGTGATGTCATTGTTCTATATGTAATAGGTATACAGTCATGTCATAATTCTATATGTAATAGGTATACAGTGATGTCATAGTTCTATATGTAATAGGTATACAGTGATGTCATAATTCTATATGTAATAGGTATACAGTGATGTAATTGTTCTATATGTAATAGGTATATAGTGATGTCATAGTTCTATATGTAATAGGTGTATAGTGATGTCATAATTCTATATGTAATAGGTATATAGTGATGTCATAGTTCTATATGTAACAGGTATATAGTGATGTGATTGTTCTATATGTAACAGGTATATAGTGATGGGATTGTTCTATATGTAACAGGTATACAGTCATGTCATAATTCTATATGTAATAGGTATACAGTCATGTCATAATTCTATATGTAATAGGTATACAGTGATGTAATTGTTCTATATGTAATAGGTATACAGTGATGTCATAGTTCTATATGTAATAGGTATATAGTGATGTCATAGTTCTATATGTAATAGGTATACAGTCATGTCATAATTCTATATGTAATAGGTATACAGTGATGTCATAATTCTATATGTAATAGGTATATAGTGATGTCATAGTTCTATTTGTAATAGGTATATTGTGATGTCATAATTCTATATGTAATAGGTATACAGTCATGTCATAATTTTATATGTAATAGGTATACAGTGATGTCATAATTCTATATGTAATAGGTATATAGTGATGTCATAGTTCTATATGTAATAGGTATACAGTGATGTCATAATTCTATATGTAATAGGTATACAGTGATGTCATAATTCTACATGTAATATGTATACAGTGATGTCATAGTTCTATATGTAATAGGTATATAGTGATGTCATAGTTCTATATGTAATAGGTGTACAGTGATGACATAGTTCCATCCATGAGTAATAGGTATATAGTAATGTTAACATTTATACATAAAATATAATTTAAATCCCCAACCGCCCCCCCCCCCCCCGCGCACACACATCACACCCCCACCGCGGACACAAAGTAACAATACTCTACAGTTAACAACTTGGAAAAGCCTCCTCCCTGCGCTCCCAGTGCCAGCGCCATATACATCCAGCTATTAATATCTCTATTCAATGTATATTCAGGACTTTTAATTTACAATCCTGTGAAGAAGTTGTTGCGCTCTTTATGAAACGCCAGAGCTTAAATAGGAAAACGAGTCTCCAGATCGAAACCATAGCAACATGATAGCGCAGACAATGAGCAGCGCGGCGGAGGCAATGTAACTTTTTATCTGCCGAGTATAATGTGGAACCGGCAAGAAAGAATTCTGTACATTCTGTGTGCGATTATTTAAGGAATAAACTACAAAGTCTCCACCATAGAATCCACCGCGACGAGGGAAACGGCATCGGCTGATGAGGAAAGACTCCGCTCCTCGACTGGTTAACAGATCCACAGCAAGAATTGGAACATTGATTTTTCAGGTTTTAGCAACTTATTTCAAATGTTTATGCTTCAGATCTTCATTGTTTAGAGGTATATGCTTTATTTATTGTTTACATGAAATGGGGTTATCCAGTGCTTTCTTAAAAACAATATGGTGCTGGTTGGTGGAAAAAATTGAAAACAAATATACCTACCTTTCCCCATTCCCCTAAAGCTTCTGTTGCCCTCTGTCCAATCCCCCAATATTTTTACTTCCAAAATGAAAAATTAATGAAGGACCTTACGCTCAGCCAATCACGTGCCCTGTCTTGGTGAATGATTGGCTGAGCCAGCAGGTCCTGCATTAGAGAAGATTGGGGGTAAGACAGAGGAAAACGGGAGCCTCAGGGGACAGGGGGTGGGTATGTTTTGTTTTTTCTACTTTCCCCTCCTCAGCACCATATTATTTTTTAGGAAACACTGGATAACCCCTTTAATTCATCCTGACCCATAGTTTGTTACATTGTATCAGCGCACAGATCTTTCTCTGGTCCTGGACTACTGACAATGTAACAAATGAACCAATAAGAATCATCCCCATGATTGTAGACATGTTTATGTGCATATTGATACATCTTATCAGGGCCAAATGTTCTTACTCACACCACACTCCACTTGTGAGGATTATCTTCCCTTGGTCATAGTAAGAAAGCTTCAGTATAGAAACTGTATGATTCCTCAGGCGCGCGCTGTACCGGATGTGTGAATTTCTTGTAGATGCAGGAAAATGTACAAAGTGCTGGACTTGTGTAGGATGGCGACAAAAGCCACAAGGAGCTTCTGAGGTCAATATTGGAGAAGCCTTCATAAGCTTAAACTAGGGCCATTAGTTGTTTCAGACCCAAGACCATGTTCTCTAATGATTCCAATCTACTAAATTAAGATATAATAAAATAATACAATCAGAATTAGTATGAAACTACTCACCCCTCCATACTACTCCAGGGCAACTACATGACATTTGTAACATCACCCAACTTTACCAGTTTAAATGGAGTGGGGTGCATTTCTGGGCACTTTGGGCCCCTTAGCACCTATTGAGCCTTATGTAAACACCACAGTCTTCCTGAGTATTGATACTGACCATGTCCGTCCCTTTATGACCACAGTGGACCCATCTTCTGATACTTCCAGCAGAATAATGCCCCATGTCACATGACATCATCTCATACAGGACAATGAGGTCACATGACATCATCTCATACAGGACAATGAGGTCACATGACATCATCTCATACAGGACAATGAGGTTACATGACTCCAATGGCCTCCACAGTTACCAGATATCATCCAATAGATCCCCGCTGGAATGTGGTGGAACCAGAGATTCTTGTCATCATGTCCATATGGAAGAACTGTGTGATGTCATCATGTCCATATGGAGGAACTGTGTGATGTCATCATGTCCATATGGAAGAACTGTGTGATGTCATCATGTCCATATGGAGGAACTGTGTGATGTCATCATATCCATATAGAGGAACTGTGTGATGTCATCATGTCCATATGGAGGAACTGTGTGATGTCATCATATCCATATGGAGGAATTGTGTGATGTCATCATGTCCATATGGAGGAACTGTGTGATGTCATCATGTCCATATGGAGGAACTGTGTGATGTCATCATGTCCATATGGAGGAACTGTGTGATGTCATCATGTCCATATGGAGGAACTGTGTGATGTCATCATGTCCATATGGAAGAACTGTGTGATGTCATCATGTCCATATGGAGGAATTGTGTGATGTCATCACTTCCATATGGAGGAACTGTGTGATGTCATCATGTCCATATGGAGGAACTGTGTGATGTCATCATGTTCATTTGGAAGAACTGTGTGATGTCATCATGTTCATATGGAAGAACTGTGTGATGTCATCATGTTCATATGGAGGAACTGTGTGATTTCATCATGTCCATATGGAGGAACTGTGTGATGTCATCATGTCCATATGGAGGAACTGTGTGATATCATCATGTCCATATTTAGGAACTGTGTGATGCCATCATGATCATATGGAGCGAGGAATATGTTCAGCATCTTACTGCATCTTACTGTATACATACTCGAGCATTAGCCGTTCCGAATATAAGCCGAGGCCCCTAATTTCACCCCAAAAACCTAGGAAAAGTTATTGACTTGACTATAAGCCTAGGGTAGGAAATACATCATCCCCCCCTGTCATCATTCCCCTGTCATCATCCAGACCCCATCATTAACACTGCCGTCATTATCACCCGATCATCATCACCCCGTCATTATCACCTTGTCATTATCACCCTGTCATCATCACCCTGTCATTATCACCCTCGTCATCATCACCCTCATCATCATCCCACCTTGATCATCACCGCCTGTCAATCCCTTCTTCATCATCCAGACCCCCCTTTTGTTTTCTACTCACCTACCCAGCTCCCAAGGGTGAGCTGGACCGGGCCATCCATCTTCACCGGGAGGCCCTCTTCTCCGCTCCGGGCTGGCCACGGACTAGTGACCTTGCATTGACGACAACGCGCAGGGACGTCCGTGTGCAGCAGACGTCCGGGGCGTCCGTGACGTCCGGGGCATCCCTGCACATAAACGTCCCTCCTCGGTGGCGTCAATGCAGTGACGCTAGTTCGAGGCTGGCCAGGAGCGGAGAAGAGGACCTCCCGGTGAAGATGGACAGCCCGGCACGACTAACCCTCCCTACCGGACTGTCCCTGAATCATAGATTGCCGAAGATGGATGGCCTGGCCCATCCCCTCACAGTTATGCCAGAAGCTTTTTTTTATTTGTTTTTGTTCACTCGAGTATAAGTATAATAATAATTTTGATAAAAAAAATTGTGTACATATATATATATATATATATATATATATATATATATATATATATTATTTTCAGTTTTCTGTGTTGATTATTATTATTAATTTTTGTTCAGTGTTATATTTTGAATTAAATAATTTTTGTTAAACATTACTCGTAAAAATGCACCAATCATTTGGAACAATCCTTAAAGCTCAGCGCACTGAGAACATCTCAATAATTATTCTCTCTGGAGACTGACATGAAATTGAATGAATGGAAAGTTAAATATAGAGAGTCAAATGACATCTTTAGGAGAGATGTGAAGCAATGAATGGGCCTTTTTATAATTACTGAACATTTCAACATCAATGTTTTATTTTTTTCCCTTAATGAAAGTAATCTCTAGACTTTGAAGACCCCAAGATGACAGGAAGCCGAGAGGAGCCAATAACATAGAAATAAGTGGTGACGTAGCTCAAAAAGGTTACGGAAAATTAGGAGCAGAAAACGGGGAAAAAGAAAAGACAACCTGGTACGTTCCCAGGAACCAAAAATAAAAGGACTGGCGGAGGACCAGTGCGCTGGCGGGAAGATACGGATGTTAGTGGACAAATCGGTAATGATGATTGTCTCTTAAGATGAATTAATGATAATAATATTAATAATAATAATAATAATAATAATAATAATAATAATAATCACTGCAAATAGATCAAGTGCTGAGAAATTGTGATGAGAGCAAGGACAGGAGTCGAGGTATGAAATGTAAGAGGTCTTAAATCTCTGAGTTTTTGGAATGAAACACATTTCAGAGAATTGGCGCAGCACGAGCAAAGTCTTAGAGGGAGAGGGTCAGATTATGGAAGATTTTAGTCTTAGATCCTTGGCTGAATCTAGAGCCCAGATAAGGAGGAATCTAAGAGTAAGATTCGGGTAGCGCTGACGGAACCAGAGCAGACACAATGGGAACCATAAAAAGAATTTATTGACCAAGATGCAACCTGTTTCGCTGCACATGCGTAGCGAAACGCGTTGCATCTTGGTCAATAAATTATTTCTATGGTTACCGTTGTGTCTGCTCTGGGTCTGTCAGCGCCACCCAAAACGCGTTGCAACTTGGTCAGTAAATAGAGATTTGAGTGGCGCTGACGGACCCAGAGCAGACACAACAGGAGCCATATAAAGGATTTATTGACCAAGATGCAACGCGTTTCGCAGCGCATGCGCAGTGAAATGCGTTTCATCTTGGGCAATAAATACTTTTTAGGGTTCCCGATGTGTCTGCTCTGGGAAATGTGTTGCATATTGGTCAATAAATCCTTTTTATGGTTACCGTTGTGAAGGTGCAGCTCGGGGAAGAGAGACTATGGGCTGTTTCTCTCCCGGCAATATCCTCACACAGAGAGGGAATGGGGAGGTGTGGCTGTGAAGGCAGACAAGACAGAAACCACATGGTGTTTGTCTTCCGGGAGGGTGGGGGCTGCTCTCAGTGAGGGCTTTGCAATGCCCAAGATGGATCTGATAATGACATTTTTCCCTCACACCCTGCATGTACAGTAGGTGACAGCTGAAAGAGGGAAACTGCTATATATAGCTAATGAATGATATTTAGACAATGGGTTGGTGAGTGAGAAGGAATGGGCTATGGTTTTATACCCTGGAGTACCCCATTAAAAACAGGAGGCTTTTTTAACCCCATAACAACTAAAGACATAAATTTACATCCTGGTGCTGCGGTACTTAGCCTTGTACATGACCACGAGCATGCTCAGATCATGCGAGGCTGGTCCTGGAATGTCCCGCAGATGTCTTCCATTAACCCTTCAGATGCCATGATCAATACAGATCACTGCATCTGCTGGAGTGCGTTTACAAATATGGATAATCAGATCGCCTGCAGCACTACCGCGGCGATCCGATCATCTGTAATGGCGGACAGAGGTCTCTCACCTCCCTCCGCCGTTTTCCACTGGTCTTCTGCTCTGGTCTGAGATCGAGCAGACCAGAGCAGAAGATGACCGATAAGACTGATCAGTGCTATGCCCTATGCACTGTACAGTGCTAGCATTCAAAGTATTTGTTTGCTATAAATAGTCCCCTATGAAGACTAATAAAGTGTAAAAATAAAAAAAGTTTAAAAAAATGTGAAAAATCCCCACCCCCAATAAAAATGTCAGATGTCCTATTTTTTTCCATTTTACCCACATAAAGTGTAAAACTAAATAATGAATACACATATTTGGTATCGCCGTGTGCGTAAAATATAATGTCATTGATCCCGTACGGTGAACGGCGTGAATGTAAAAAAGAAGAATTGTGCAAAATTGCTGCTTTTTTGTTGCATTTTATTTAAAAAAAACTAATTAATAAAAAAAAATTATAAAAGTTTTATATGCACAAATGTGGTATCAATAAAAAGAGGATTTTAAACGTACTAATTGGGTTAAAAAGTTAGCAATTTTTTTTAAGCGCAACAATAATAGAAAAGTATAAAATCATGAGTATCATTTTAATCGTATTGACCCACAAAATAAATAACACGTGTCACTTTTATCGTAAATTCTACGGCATGAAAACAAAATCTTCCAAAATTAGCAAAATTGCAGTTTTCTTTTTAATTTCCCAACACAAATAGTATTTTTTTGGTTGTGCCATATATTTTATGGTAAAATGAGTGATGTCATTAAGCAGGACAACTGGACAACGAGGAGGAAAAACGAAAATGCAAAAATTTAATTGGCTGCATCCTTAAAGGGGTACTCCGCCCCTAGACATCTTATCCCCTAAAGGATAGGGGATAAGATGTCAGAACACCGGGGTCCCGCTGCTGCAGCACCCCACTATCATTACTGCGCAGAGCGAGATCGCTCTGCACGTAATGACGGGCAGTACAGGGGCCGCATTAAGGGACGGGCCGTGCTGTCATGAGGGGCGGAGCCATGACGTCACGCTGCTCCGGTCCCTGTATCGCCCGTCATTACGCACAGAGCGAACTCGCTCTGTGCATTAATGATGGCGGGGTGCTGCAGCAGCGATCCCTGGGGTCCCCAGCAGCGGGGATAGGGGATAAGATGCCAGGGGCGGAGTACCCCTTTAAAGGGGTACTGTCAAATACAAAAACTTTTGATATGTTTGCATGCACCAATAGGTTTTGAAATAGCTTTCATTAGAAAATTTTCAGTATTGCATACTGAAAAATCCAGTCAAACAACTGCCCCCCCTGCCTGCCTGGACACATACTAGTCCTGCTGTGTCCATGCGTCATCACCTATGTCATGGACACACTTCCTTGATTGACAGCTGTGAGTGCAGGGCTCAGGGCTGGAGGAAAAATCCTCCCACTGTCATCTTGTGTCCCCCTACTGTCAGTGAGGACATGCTGGGAGTTGTAGTTTTGCTAATGCTAGGGGAGATGTGAGCAGACAGGATACTGAGGGAGGGGGTGGAGACCTGAACATTGAGGGCACGCCCCCTACCTTTGAGAGGAATTCAGACTAGTGAGCTAAATTAAAAGTGTAATAAAAATAAATAAATAAAGGTGCTAGATACATAAAAATTAAATGTACATGGTCAGGATTAGGTACTGAGTGATATATCAAAAAAGGGGGTCATATTTAAACCCATTCCTGACCCACTAAATTTAGATTTTTTTTGTCTCACCTTCTAAGACCCATAACTTTTTTTTTTTCCACTGAAAGGAAGTTAGGACTTATTTTTTTGTAAAAAAAAAAAGTTGTACTTCTCAAGGTAACGCTTAACCCCCTAAGGACATGAGCCTTAAATTTACAACGTTGCAGCAAATAACTTTGTGCAACTGCGGCTACAATGCATGTGAGCACAGACGATGTCCGCCATTATTGGTCCACAGCTGCCGATAATAGAGGACATCGATCACACTGATGTCCACAATTAGGTTAAAAAGTTAAAAATAAATATAAAAAATATGTTTTAAAAATATTCAAAAGCCCTTTCTAATAAAAATATAAATCACCCACTGTTCCTTTTAAAGAAAATGTGGTATAACTGTGTAAATTTCGGAACTAATAAAATACAAATATAGAATTTGAAACTAATAAAATACACACATAGAATTCAACACCTGACTAGTGATGTAATCTCTCGGGCCGCACTGCAACCTGGACAAACATTCATTTTGTGTGTTGTAAAAAATAAACATTGGGTTAAAGATCACATAAGAATTGTGAGACTAGCTGTCAAACACATGTACAGACACTATATTAGGAACTACACTAACTTTACAGCCCCTGTAGAATAGCCAAATAATAATCCTGGAATACCCCTTTAACCCCTTAAGAATGGAGCCCATTTTCACCTCTAGGATGAAGCCCTTTTTTGCACATCTGACCACTGTCACTTTAAACATTAATAACTCTGGAATGCTTTTACTTATCATTCTGATTCTGAGATTGTTTTTTAGTGACATATTCTACTTTAACATAGTGGTTAATTTTTGTGGTAACTTGCATCCTTTCTTGGTGAAAAATCCCCAAATTTGATGAAAAAATTTTAAATTTTGCATTTTTCAAACTTTGAAGCTCTCTGCTTGTAAGGAAAATGGATATTCCAAATAATTTTTTGGGATTCACATATACAATATGTCTACTTTATGTTTGCATCATAAAATTGACAAGTTTTTACTTTTGGAAGACACCAGAGGCTTCAAAGTTCAGCAGCAATTTTCCAATTTTTCACAAAATTTTCAAACTCACAATTTTTCAGGGACCAGTTCAAGATTGAAGTGGATTTGAAGGGTCTTCATATTAGAAATACCCCATAAATGACCCCATTATAAAAACTGCACCCCCCAAAGTATTCAAAATGACATTCAGTAAATGTTTTAACCCTTTAGGTGTTTCACAGGAAAAGCAGCAAAGTGAAGGAGAAAATTCAAAATCTTCATTTTTTACACTCGCATGTTCTTGTAGACCCAATTTATTTAATTTTTACAAGGGGTAAAAGGAGAAAATGTATACTTGTATGTGTAACCCAATTTCTCTCGAGTAAGCACATACCTCATATGTCTATGTAAAGTGTTCGGCGAGCGCAGTAGAGGGCTCAGAAGTGAAGGAGCGACAAGGGGAATTTGGAGAGTACGTTTTTCTGAAATGGTTTTTGGGGGGCATGTCGCATTTAGGAAGCGCCTATGGTGCGAAAACAGAAAAAAAAAACACATGGCATACCATTTTGGAAACTAGACCCCTTGAGGAACATAACAAGGGATAAAGTGAGCCTTAATACCCCACAGGTGTTTCACGACTTTTGCATATGTCAAAAAAAAATTATATTTTCACTAAAATGTTGGTTTATCCCCAAATTTCATATTTTGTAAACGGTTAATAGCAGAAAAGACCCCCCAAGATTTGTAACCCCATCTCTTCTGAGTATGGAGGTACCCCATAAGTGGACCTGAAGTGCACCGCGGACGAACTACAATGCTCAGAAGAGGAGTCATATTTGGCTTTTTGAGAGCAAATTTTGCTCGGGGGCATGTCGCATTTAGGAAGCCCCTATGGTGCCAGGACAGCAAAAATAAAAACACATGGCATACCATTTTGGAAACTAGACCCCTCACAGAATGTAATGAGGGGTACAGTGAACATTTACCCCCCACTGGTGTCTGACAGATCTTTTGAACAATGGGCTGTGCAAAATGTTTCATTTTCACCGACCACTGTTCCAAAGATCCGTCAGACACCAGTGGGGTGTAAATTCTCACTGCACCCCTTATTACATTCCGTGAGGGGTGTAGTTTTCAAAATGGGGTCACATGTGGGTGTGTTTTTTTTTTTTTTTTTTTGCGTTTGTCAGAACCACTGTAACAGCCACCCCTGTGCAAATCACCTAAAATGTACATGGCACACTCTGCCTTCTGTGCCTTGTTGTGCGCTCCCAGAGCACTTTGCACCCACATATGGGGTATCTCCGTACTCGGGAGAAATTGCTTTACAAATTTTGGGGGGCGTTTTTCCCTTTTACCTCTTGTGAAAATGAAAAGTATAGGGCAACACCAGCATGTTAGTGTAAAAATGTTTATTTTTTTACACTAACATGCTGGTGTAGACCCCAACTGTTCCTTTTCATAAGGGGTAAAATGAGAAAAAGCCCCCCAGAATTTGTTAGGCAATTTCTCCCGAGTACGGCGATACCCCATATGTGGCCCTAAACTGTTGCCTTGAAATACGACAGGGCTCCAAAGTGAGAGCGCCATGCGCATATGAGGCCTAAATTAGGGACTTGCATAGGGTTGGACATAGGGGTATTCTACGCCAGTGATTCCCAAACAGGGTGCCTCCAGCTGTTGTAAAACTCCCAGGATGCTTGGACAGTCAATTGCTGTCCAGAAATGCTGGGAATTTTTGTTTTGCAACAGCTGGAGGCTCCATCTTAGAAACACTGCCGTACAATACGCTTTTCATTTTTATTGGGGAAGGGGGGTGGTGGGGGGGCAATGTATGTGTGTATATGTAGTGTTTTACTCTTTATTTTATGTTAGTGCAGTGTAGTGTTTTTAGGTTACATTCACACTAACGGCGGATTACACTGAGTCTCCCGCTAGGAGTTTGAGCTGCGGCAGAAAATTTGCCGCAGTTCAAATTTGTAGCGGGGAATTCACTGTAATCTGCCGCCAGTGTGAATGTAGCCTGTACATTCACTTGGGAGGGGGGTCACAACTACAACTCCCAGCATGCACTGACAGACCATGCATGCTGGGAGTTGTACTTTTGCAACAGCTGGAGGCACACTGGTTGGAAAACCTTGAGTTAGGTTCTATGACCTAACTCAGTATTTTCCAACCAGTGTGCCTCCAGCTGTTGCAAAACTACAACTCCCAGCATGTACTGATTGCGGAAGGGCATGCTGGGAGATGTAGTTATGCAATGGCTGGAGGCACGCAAATACAACTCCCAGCATGCCAAGACAGCCTTATGCTGTTTCTGAATGCTGGGAGTTGTAGTTTTGCAAGATTTAGAGGGTTTCAGGTTGTAAATCACTGTTCAGTGGTCTCAAAACTGTGGCCCTCCAGATGTTGCAAAACTACAACTCGCAGCATGCCCAGACAGCAAACTGCTGTCTGAGAATGCTGAGAGTTGTAGTTTTGCAACATCTGGAGGGCTACAGTTTGAGACCACTTAGTGATCAACAACCTGAACCCCTCTAAATATTGCAAAACTACAAGTCCCAGCATGCCCACACAGCAAACAGCTGTCTGGGCATGCTGGGAGTTGTAGTTTTACAACATCTGGAGGGCCACGGTTTAGAGACCACTGTAAACTGTGGCCCTCCGGATGTTGCTCGGCAGCAACTCACCTAGCAGGACCCGGAACGTGGGGAATCCCTGCATGGAGGATCGCCCTCCGGGATCCAGGTAAGGGACCTTCGCCACCGACCATCCCTGGACAGTTCCCCCGTTTTGCCCGGACACCCGTTAGGTGGGCAAAGCGGGGGAACCGAACTTTAACCCCCCCTCCCCCAGTCTGCTATCGGTCGGTCGCTCGGCCGACCAATAGCAGGGATAGGAGGGGTGGCACCCCTGCCACCAAACTCCTATCCCTTCAGGGGGATCGAGGGTGTCTCGGACACCAGTGACCCGTATGACCCCGAATTTGCGCCCATCGCGGTCATGGGGGGGTCTCAGGACCCCCCTTGGCGATGTGCCGGGATGCCTGCTGTTAGATAACAGCAGTCATCCTGGCCCGATCACCGCTACCAGTGACGCGGCGCTCCCGGAACCCAGCGACGTACATGTACGTCGCCACGCGCAAAGTGACACTTTGCGGCGCCGTACATGTATGTCGCTCGTCCTGAAGGGGTTAAGGGATAAATGTTACCCTATATTGAACAATGAAGCAGAAAAAAAAATTGAAATGTTGTTGTGGAGCAATATCTGCTCAGCGCTAGTTCCCCTATAACTATTTTTCGGAGCTTTTTTCACACCAGTTTTAACCTGCATCACTTCTAGGTAGTTCTCAATTTTTTATTACTTTTTGTTCAACATTTTTGTTGGATGTGATGTTCTTTTCTAAAAAGTTTGGTTTGCGGCAAATAAGTCTTATGCGATGCAATAAGCTTCAAAAGACATTTATAACACTGACTAGCAGCTCTAAACCCCTGTATAACACTGCGAGGAATGTATTCAAGTAATATTAAAATGTTTCTAAGGCTCAGTGGTAACCCATGGTAACTAACAGCTTCTTTAATGCACTTGCTGATTTTTAAGGCTTATTAACCACTGTTACACACTAAAATAAAGTGGCCTAAATTATCCCTGGTTGTTGGTAGATGCCTGCCAGTGTTAAAATGCACACCCTCTGTATCGCATGTCGCTGTGGCTTTTTCCAAATGTTCTAAAAATAAGCCCTTTTTAGGTTTTGAGGCTGGCAAGTAAAGAAGATGGCATGGATTTTTCCTGGCATTCCAAAAATTATCCCTTTTTGGGAATAACATAGAGTTTTGAGTCTGGCAAGTGAAGAAGACATCATGAAGTTTTCCAAAAATTCTTCCTTTTTAGGAGGCTCATGTTGTGCATGTGTAATTTTGCTTGAAAGCAGCATCAACAAGGTTAATGTACTGGTGGTTAGAGATGTCGCGAATTGTTCGCCGGCGAACAGTTCCTGGCGAACTTAGCATGTTCGCGTTCTCATCACCGAACATATGTGAAGTTCGATTCGCCCCCTATACTTTTACATTGTGGTAAACTTTGACCCTGTGAGTCAGAGTCAGCAGACACATTACAGCCAATCAGCAGCAGTCCCTCCCTTCCAGACCCTCCTACCTCTTGCACGGACGCCATTTTACCTTCATTCGGCATGCTGCAGGCTTAGGAAGTGGAGGGTCAGAGAAGCTGCTCCTGCTGTATAGGGAAAGCGATAGCTAGGTTGCTGCTAGGTGGTGTATTCAGGGTCCACTTTACTCCTAAAGCACTAGTGTAACATCTGCTTTAAGGACAGCACCCCAAAAAGCCCTTTTTGGGGCTCAAATATCAGTCCGTGTGTCTTGCAACAGCTGGAGGCACCCTGGTTGGGAGGGGACCGCTTGTTAAAAGGGGTACTCCAGTGTAAAACTTAATTTTCTTCAAGCAACCAACTACTACAGTATTCAAAGGGCTATAAGTTCAGTCCATGTGTCTTGCAACTGCTGGAGGCACCCTGGTTGGGGACCTCTGCTTAAAAGGGGAACTCTGCTGGCAACTTTTTTTGCTCATTGTCACACTAGTGCAAATCACATTTGGTGTGACAGTTGTTCAAATAAAAAATAAAAAATACCTTTTTTGGCTGTGAAATAAAACCAGTGCTGCCTAAAGGGGGGCTCTAACTATGTGCTGCCTAATATGGGGGAATATATGTGCTGCCTAAAGGGGGATCTAAATATGTGCTGCCTAAAGGGGGCTCTATGTGCTGCCTAAAGGGAGGCTCTAACTATGTGCTGCCTAATATGGGGGAATCTATGTGCTGCCTAAATGGGGGCTCTATGTGCTTCCTAAAGGGAGGCTCTAACTATGTGCTGCCTAATATGGGGGGGAATCTATGTGCTGCCTAAAGGGGGGCTCTATATGCTGCCTAAAGGGAGGCTCTAACTATGTGCTGCCTAACATGGGGGAAAATATGTGCTGCCTAAAGGGGGGGGGATCTAACTTTGTGATGCCTAAAGGGGGGATCTAACTATGTGCTGCCTAATATGGGGGAATCTATGTGCTGCCTAAAGGGGGGCTCTATGTGCTGCCTAAAGGGGGCTCTACCTATGTGCTGCCTAAAGTGGGGCTCTAACTATGTTCTGCCTAACATGGGGGAATCTATGTGCTGCCTAAAGGGGGGATCTAACTATGTGATGCCTAAAGGGGGGCTCTATGTGCTGCCTATAGGGGGCTAAAGCACGCTATTCCAAAGAATTTAGGAATAATAGGTGATTTATGCCCTTTATGGATTAAAACCAGACTCTGCATCAACTATGTAATTTTCCATGGGAGTTTTGCCATGAATCCCCCTCCAGCACGCCACAGTCCAGGTATTAGTCCCCTTGAAACAACTTTTAAATCACTATTGTGGCCAGAAAGAGTCCCTGTGGGTTTTAAAATTCGCCTGCCCATTGAAGTCAATGGTGGTTCGCCGGTTCGCGAACATTTGCGGAAGTTCGCGTTCCACGTTCGCGAACCGAAAATTTTATGTTCGCGACATCACTACTGGTGGTTGTTGTAGTTGCAATCAAACATCAGACAGTGGTGGACTGTTGGGAATGTAGTACCCATCAGACAGCAGGAGGTGCTTGACTCATAAAAGTTGAAGTAGTCAGCGGACAGCAGGCAGTGGAGGACTGTTTGTAGCCTAGTAGTTAGTGTACAGAAGGCAGTGGTGGACTGTTGGGAATGTAGAACCCAGCAGACAGCAGGAGGTGCTTGACTGATAGAAGTTGAAGTAGTCAGCGGTCAGCAGGCAGTGGTGGACTGTTTGTAGGCTAGTAGCTAGTGTACAGAAGGCAGTGGTGGACTGTTGGGAATGTAGTACCCAGCAGACAGCAGGAGGTGCTTGACTGATAGAAATTGAAGTAGTCAGCAGGCAGTGGTGGACTGTTGTTATTGTAGTAGCTAGTGTACAGAAGGCAGTGGTGGACTGTTGGGAAAGTACTAGTAGCCAGCGTACAGCAGGTGGCAGTCTGGTGGGAATTCGTTTCCAGCGGACAGCAGGCGGTATAGGATTGGTGGGTGTTGTAAGCAAAAGACAGCAAGAGTGGTAGTAGTACTGTCTAATCAGTTTTAAGGAGTTTTAAATTCCTCACTGATCAATGCCTGATTTATTTTAACAAACATTGGAGGCATAGATACAGAGATGCCAGAACTCCTCAATCTGCTTTTCTAAAGAGGTAAAGAGGACGAATTGAATGATCAGAGGACGAATTTAAGAGCAACTTTGAGATATCTGCACTCCCTGTTGTTACTTTAACGTAATGGCGGCCAAAATATAGCTACAGAGAATGGCTAAACGCTCTGAAAAATAGAAGGAAAAAAATGATTCAACTTTGACAGCCGCTGTAACTTGTGATTTACGGAGATGTGGACAATGTTCCACTTTGGGTGGAAAATCTCTTTCTAAGTACAAAGAGGACCTTTGCTACATCTGTGATTATAAATCCACTTTCGCCGCTTCCATCGCACGTTACGATCCGACCCTTGACTCCATTTTTACATTACTCTATAAACATAAACAGAAGAGATGCTCCAGATTTACTGCTAACCTCCTCCGTGCGACTCGTCCTTCCCAATGGGGATTTTATTTAGCTTTTCAAGCTTTTAACGCTCTCATCTTCACAGCCCTTCTGTTTCGTTACATTTCTCTAATGTCAAAGACCCGGCTCATATTTTGTCTTTGGGAAACTTTTAATTTTCTTCTCTTTTAATAATCTTTAAATCCACAATGTAAGAGCTGGATTATTTCAGCACCGTTGGATCTGACATTTTTTTTATTTTTTTTTTTAGTTGTGACTTTTTCGTGTTTGTGTTTATCTCCTGACATGTTTGAAAATGTGTTCGGACTAACACACAAAGTCAGGGGAGAGAGAGAAGGAGAATCTTCCTGACACACCGGGGAACCTTTTCAAGGAAGCAAACAGAAAGAAAGTTCTTTTTATATGTTGATTCTATTTCCCCTAAAGGGGGCACTGCTCTTTGATATGGATTTCAAAGCCTCTTTTCTTCTTGACATTGCCGGCGCCAAAGAGATTTGTACAGTGGCTTAGATGGACAAGAGTGAAGCCTCCGATAAGACTGATATGAATGGTGAAGCAGATACCCGAGTATTGTTAAGGTATGTTCCCACGTACAGGATCTGCTGCATATTTTGTGCAGCTGATTTTGCTACTCATTGAATTTAAAGAGGTATTCCGGCTTTATACATCTTATCCCCATCGAAAGGATAGGGGATAAGATGTATGATTGCAGGGGTCCCGCTACTGGGGACCACCTCGATCTCGGTGCAGCCCCCTGCATTCTGAGCCAAGCGCTGCCTCTGAGATGGAGACATGACGTCACGCCCCCACCCATAGACATCAATGGAGGGGGTGTGACGTTATTAGAGGGCGTGGCCATGATTTCATGTCCCCGCCTCAGAGGCAGCGATTAGCACAGAATGCCAGGGGCTGCACCGAGATCACCGGGGTCCCCAGCGGAGGGACACCTGCAATCATACATCTTGTCCCCTATTCTTTGGATAGGGGATAAGATGTATAAAGCTGGAATACCCCTTTAATAGGTAGCAAAATCAGATGCACAAGATATGCAGCAAAAATTTGCAGACCTTTCACAAGTGAACACACTCTTCACCACTTAAGGACTCAGGGCATACCTGTATGCCCTGAGGCTGCTCCCTTTCTATAACGCGGGACCACGGCGTGGCCTCATGTCATAGCGGGCCGGGCCAATAGCACGCGGTGCTGCACGCTATTAACCCTTTAGACGCGGCGTTCAAAGTTGATCGCTGCATCTAAAGTGAAAGTAAAGTACTGCCGGTTAGCTCAGAGGGCTGTTCGGGACCGCCGTGGCAAAATCGCGGCGTCCCGAACAGCTGGCAGACAGAAGGAGGGCCCTTACTTGCCTCTTGCGTTGCCGATCGCCGAATGACTGCTCAGTGCCTGAGATCCTTTCTTGAACAGCCAAGAATAAGCAAAATCATCGATCAATGTTGTCCTATGAGATAACAATGATCGATGTAAAAGATCAGTGTGTGCAGTGTTATAGCCACCTGTTTGGGCTATAACACTGCAAACAAAAAGTGGGGGGGGGGGGAAGTTAATAAAGATCATTTAACGCCTTCCCTAATAAAAGTAAATAAAAATAAACATATGTGGTGTCGGCGCGTGCGGAAATGTCTGAATTATAAAAATATATAATTAATTAAACCGCAAGGTCATTGACGTACGTGCCCAAAAATTCCAAAGTCCAAAATAGCGTGTTTTTGGTCACTTTTTATATCATGAAAAAATTTATAAAAAGCGATCAACAAGTCCGATCAATACGTATAGGTAGGGTATCATTTTAATCGTATGGACCAACAGAATAAAAAGGTGTCATTTTGACCAAAAACTGTACTGCATAGAAACGGAAGGCCCCAAAAGTTACAAAATAGTTTAGATTTTTTTGTTTTTTCGGCACACAATGATTTTTTTTTCCGTTTTGCTGTAGATTTTTGGGTCAAAATAAGCCATCATATGGATTTTTAGGTGCAACATTGAAAGAATTATGATTTCTTTAAGGAATGGAGGAAAAAATTTAAGTGCAAAAACGGAAAAATCCTGAGTCCCTAAGGGGTTAAACAGAAATTACATGGGAGAAGGGGTTCATTTTTTGGGGCTACTATTCCACCAGAGCAAAATCTCTATAGCTCTGATGCAGAATTGTGAATGCAGCTCTAGCCAGTGGAGTACCCCTTTAACAAAAATTCACCCTCACAACCCTATTCTGTTGAGATAAAGTGTGTCTATTACAGTGTTTCCCAACCAGTTTGCCTCCAGCTGCTGCAAAACTACAATTCCCAGTATGCCCCGACAGCCATTCCTATCCCAGCATTGCAAAGATTTTTTCTTTTTTTTATACTGAAATTAAACAAAACTGATCTATATTTAGCCTCATTGGAATTGAACTGATCGCTCTAATAAATTAACCCCTTAAGGATTGGGGTTTTTTCCGTTTTTGCACTTTAGTTTTTTGTTCCTTGCCTTTAAAAAATCATAACTCTTTCAATTTTGCACCTAAAAATCCATATGATGGCTTATTTGTTGCGCCACCAATTCAACTTTGTAATGACATCAGTCATTTTGCCCAAAAATCTACGGTGAAACGAAAAAAAAATCATTGTGAGACAAAATTGAATTCCGTTTCTATGTAGTACCTTTTTCGGTAAAAATGACACCTTATCATTATTCTGTAGGTTCACACGATTAAAATGAACCCCTACTTATATAGGTTTGATTTTGTCGTACTTCTGGGAAAAATCATAACCTCATGCAGGAAAATTAATACGTATAAAATTGTCATCTTCTGACTTTTTAATTTTTCCGCGTATGGGGCGTTATGAGGGCTCACTTTTTGCGCCGTGATCTGAAGTTTTTAACGGTACCATTTTTGCATTGATAGGAATTATTGATTATCGAAAAAAGTGACCAAAAATGCACTATTTTGGATTGTTTTTGCGCGTACGCCATTGACCGTGCGGTTTAATTAACGATATATTTTTATAATTCGGACATTTCTGAACGTGGCGATACCATATATGTTTATTTTTATTTACACTGTGTTTTTTTATGGGAAAAGGGGGTGATTCAAACTTTTAATAGGGGAGGGGTTAAATGATCTTTATTCACTTTTTTTTTCCACTTTTTTTTTGCAATGTTATAGCTCCCATAGGGACCTATAACACTGCACACACTGATCTCTTATACTGATCATTGTTATCCCATAGGGACCTATAACACTGCACACACTGATCATTGTTATCCCATAGGGACCTATAACACTGCACACACTGATCTTTGTTATCCCATGGGGACCTATAACACTGCACACACTGATCTTTTACATTGATCACTGGTTTCTCATAGGAAACCAGTGATCAATGATTCTGCCGCTTGACTGCTCATACCTGGATCTCAGCCACTGAGCAGTCATTCGGCGATCAGACAGAGAGGAGGCAGGTAGGGACGCTCCGGCTGTCCTGTAAGCTGTTCGGGATGCCACGGCTATCCCGAACAGCCCACTGAGCTAGCTGGCACTTTTTATTTTCACTTTTAGCCGCGTGGCTCATAGGACTCATATGGACTCATATGTCCTTGGTCCTTAAGAGGTTAAGGGGGTATTCTAGGACTTTTTTTATTTACAATCCTACAGGGGCTGTGAAATTAGTGCAGTTCATAATATAGTGTCTATACCTGTGTTTGATGGTGGTCTGGCAATTCTTCTGTGAATTTTGCCCCAATGTTTATTTATAGCAGCAGACAAAATGAGTGTCTTCTCAGGTTTTCCAAGGTTGCAGTGCAACCCGAGACATTACATCACTAGTCAGGTGTCCAGAGGGAGCCTGTCTTTGAATCAGTGGGGGGAGCGACCGTTAGTTGGGAGGAAGTTCATTTTGTTTTTGCGTTGAAGGGATCACATGTGTGTTTCAATGGGTGGGGTGACTAATGTGTGAGAGGGAGAAAAGTGACCTCACACTTACAAACAAGGATTCATTGGATTTGTAGTTTAAGGGAAAAAACTCCAACAGGAAATAAATAGTTCACAAAAAGATAGTCTCAGCGACATGGTGGACTCACAACATAGCCATTTAGGCCCAATACAAGTGTGGATGCTTCTTAAGGGGGTACTCTGCTGCTCAGCATTTGGCACAAACAGTTCCGAACGCTGGAGCCGGGAGCTTGTGATGTCATAGCCCCGCCCCATCATGATGTCACGCCCCGTCCCCTCAATGCAAGTCTGTGGGAGTGACAGCAGCCACGCCCCCTCCCATAGACTTGCATTGAGAGGGTGGGGCGTGATGTCATGAGGGTCTATGATATCATGAGCTCCCGGCGTCGGCTCCAGCGTTTTGAACAGTTTGTTCCAAACACTGAGCAGTGGAGTACCCCTTTAAGCATGTCCATTACTGTCTGGCAGATGTGTACTAAAATCACCTTATAGTGGATAACCCCTTTATGCACGTCAGTTTTACCTTGTTATGCCTAATTGCAGGATTTGTAATGCATTTTATGGTAAAATAAATGCCAGCAAAAGATACAACTTGTCTCGCAAAAAATAAGCCCTAATACAAATCTGTTAGGGAAAAAATATAAACCTTATATGTCTTAGAAGGTGAAGAGAAACAAAATGTAAGGCTGCGTTCACACCTTGGAATTCTCCTCCACTTAGCAATTTAATTAAAAGTTCCGCTACACAGTGAACACTGCATGTTTTTCCTGTTAGAAATCATGTGATTCTTTCATCAGGTAATTCAAGGATTTATAGTAAAGAATGTGAGTGTATGATAAATATTGTATCCATTCTGTAACCAAGAGTTATCAGAGGAAAGTACATTGTAGGTTATGGGAAAAATGTTATGTTAATAATAAGATGGAATTCTATGTATTCAATGAATTACATTACATTCCCCAATATTGCGCCACACCCCTACCCCTTTATTCCCTGGTTGAACTTGATGGACATATGTCTTTTTTCGACCGTACTAACTATGTAACTATGTAACTATGAATGAGAAAATCGAATCTGACGAATCCGAAATCATTATGAATTTAAGGAAAAATTTGATTCGCAACAAATGCGAATATCACTGCAATTCTATCGTGTGAATCGCTTCATTAAACTCCATTTAGTGAGGTCCAGGATCCAGGGTATCTAAAATAGCGCATACACATTTGAGGACATAGGGAAAGGAACACTGGGAAGGCGGGAATAAGGGTAGGCGGGATGACCCTGAACCACATGCATGATGCAGCCTATCAGCAGCCAGTTACCCCTGTGATGTCACAGCCCAATATAATCAGCAGCCATATTCCGGCTAGTCCCTTCATCCCTTCACTGCAGAGAGGACAGCGCTGTATGTTACACAGAAAAGCTTTTTCTAGCAGCGTTTCACCTCCTAGTCACATCAGTGTTCTGGTGGACAGAGTGCAGCGTTTTTCACTGAAAAGGATTTTTACTGCAGACATTAACCTCCCAGTCACTTCCCACAGCAGCATATTACAGAGAGGGGCAGAGAGCTGTGTGTTGCCTCATACATTTCAACAAGCTGCCTCAACTTCATAAACCTTAGCAGAGGAGGCAGGAAGAATTCTTCAATGCAATTCTGTGTCTTTGTTCCACAACAAATCATCTGCTGGTTATACTAGTCTGTAGAAGGTATAATACACACCAGCAGTCCATTCCTAATAGTTTGTGACTATTTTGCACATTTGGAATTTTGGGATTAGTACACAGCTTTTTTTGGTTGCAGCACTGTTGTGTACTGCTGGTGTTGTGCAAAAATATGTTTTTTATGCATCCTGTAGCACATTTTTCTGCCCTCATAAGTGCATAACACATACCTACATCTAAGTAGCGTACTATTTTGTACCTGTTAATTTGTCAAGGGCCTAGATACTGTTAAAGGCCAGGGAAAAGTAATTAGAGATGAGTGAAACAAATCTGACGAATCCGAATTTGTTACAAATTTCATGAAAAATTGGATTTTCAGTGAATATTGCTGTCATTCTACCGCACAAATCGCTTCATTAAACTCCATTTAGTGTGGTCCAGGCTCCAGGGCTTCTAAAATAGCAGATTCATATGTGAGGACATGGGGCAAGGAACTCTGGGAAGACGGGAACGCAAGGCGGGAAGGGAAGTAGGCGGGATGACCCTGAATCACATGCAGGATGCAGCCTATCAGCAGCCAGTCACCCCTGTGATATCACAGCCCTATATAATCGGCAGCCATACTGCGGCTCATCATATAATTTGTTACACTGCAGAGAGATAGGACGGACATCGCTGTGTGTGTTACACAGAAAAGCTCATTCCAGCAGTGTTTCACCTCTTAGTCACATCAGCGTTCTGGTGGACAGAGAGCAGTGCGTTTTTTGCACTGAAAAGGATTTTTACTGCAGGCATTAACCTCACAGTCACTTTCTGCAGCATAGTATTACAGAGAGGGACAGAAAGCTGTGTGTTGCCTCATACATTACAACAAGATGCCTCAACTTCATAAACTTTAGCAGAGGAGGCAGGAAGAATTTTTCAGCGCAGTTCTGTGTCTTTGTTCCACAAAAAAACATCTACTGGTTATACTAGTCAGTATGCTTACTATAGCACATTTTTCTGCCCTCATAAGTGCATACCACATACCTACCTCTAAGTAGTGTACTATTTTGTACCTGTATCTGTCTGGCCTAGATACTGTGAAAGGCCAGGGAAAAGTAATTAGAGATGAGTGAAAGGAATCTGACAAATTCGAATTTGTTACAAATTTCATGAAAAATTCGATTTGCAATGAATTTGAATATCAATGTGATTCTACCGCACCTCTTCTACCGCACAAATCGCTTCATTAAATTCAATTTAGTGCGGTCCAGGCTCCAGGGCGGATCCATATGTGAGGACATGGGGCAAGGAACTATGGGAAGGCGGGAATGCAAGGCAGGAAGGGAAGTAGGCAGGATGCAGCCTATCAGCAGCCAGTTAACCCTGTTATGTCACAGCCCTATATAATCGGCAGTCATATTCCGGCTCGTCACTTCATCTTTTCACTGCAGAGGTATAGGACAGCGCTGTGTGTTACACAGACAAGCTTTTTTCAGCAGCACAAATAGAGAAACACAGCCACACAGCCACCATTTGTATTTCTATCTAATTGCTTCTCAGCATAATAAAAAAAAACTAACAGGTTGTTATTCTACATTTTGATCAAAAAGTACAAGCCCACTCACCATGTCAAGGCCACCTAGTCAGAGTGGGTCCCTAACCTAACACTGGCGTAGTACCTGGTGGCGACCACTGTCTCCGATACACCCTGCCCACAGGGGGAACAACCCAGTGGCCAGGCAGCCCCACTGCTGCCCGACCAATACAAATGGTGGATGTGCGGCTATGTTTCTCTTTGTGTTGTACATTTGCAGTCTCTCCTTTCTTCCATGGCCAGCACTCCACTCAACCAACTTGGCCCCGGCGTTTTTAGTTAGCAGGAGATTGCATAAGGAATTCCTCCTAACATTCTCCCAGTCCTCTGGCAGGGAGCACATGGTAGATGTTCACACTGGTGTGGTTCTTTGTGCCGGCCATAGTTTCTGTGGTGCAGCCCAGAGCCAGTGGCTTAGTCAGAAAGCAGTGGGGCTGCCTGGCCACTGGGTCGTTCCCCATGTTGGCATGGTGTCTCAAAGGTCGCCGCCCAGCGCTAAGCCAGTGTTAGGTTAGGGAACCACTCTGACTAGGTGGCCTTGACATTGCGAGTTAGCTTGTACTTTTTGATCAAAATGTATAATAACAACCTGTTAGTTTTTTAAATTATACTGAGAAACAAGAAGATCAGAATACAAATGGTGGATCTGCGGCTATGTTTCTCTTTGTGTTGTACTTTATACAGCAGTATTTCAGCATTTTTCACAGAAAATTATTTTTACTGCAGCCATTAACCTCCCAGTCACTTCCCACAGCAGTGTATTACAGAGAGGGGCAGAGGGCTGTGTGTTGCCTCATACATTTGAACAAGCTGCCTCAACTTCATAAACCTTAGCAGAGGAGGAAGGAATAGTTTTTCAGCTCAATTCAGTGTCTTTGTTCCACTAAAAATGGTCTGCTGGTTCTACTAGTCTGTAGACAGTATAAAAGCCAGCAGTCCAATCCAAATAGTCTTTGAGAGAGTGAAATTTTGGGTTTAGTACACAGCGACAGTGTGCTGCAGCACTGTTGTGTATTGCTGGTGTCGTGCAAAAGTATGATCTATAAGCGCACTGTAGCGCATTTTCTGCCCTCTTCTAAGTAGTGTACTATTTTTACCTGTTAATCTGTCAAGGGCCTAGATACTGTAAAAGGCCAAGCAAAAGTAATCACGGGCTGGTGTTGTACTCAAATAACTTTTCTAAGCGTATGGTATCACATTTTTCTGCCTTCATAACTGCATACCACAGAGTGTAGCGCATTTTAGTGCCCACATCAGTGCATACCACATATCTACATCTAAGTAGTGTACTATTTTGTACCTGTTAATATGTCAAGGGCCTAGATATTGTGATTGGCAAGGCATAAGTAATCACTGGCTGGTGTTGCACTTAAATACTTTTTTAAGCAAACTGTAGCACATTCTTCTGCCCTCATGAGGGCATACCACATACCAACATAGAAATAGTGTACTGTTTTGTACCTGGTAATTTGTAAAGGGAATAGATACTGTGAAAGGACAAACAAAACACCTGCTGGTGTTCTAGACAAATACTGTTTTAAGCGTAGTGAAGCATATTGTATTCCCCTCATATATGCACTAAGTATGTCAGGCAGAGAAGTGCCAGGATGTGCACAGCGGAATGGCAGAGGCCTAAATTCATCAGGCAGAGGTCGCAGCAGACTAGGGGTGAGTCGCAGCAGGAGTTGCAGCAAGAGGCCTGAGCTCCCGGTATCAGCTAACGGTCGTGTCTCGACCAGCAACCCATCTGCCATCATCAATTGGTTAAAACGGTCATCCACTTCATCACAGGGGACATCTGATACCCCCAGACAACAGTCGGTGGGTTCCTCAGACACAACCCTCAGTTGGCATGGCCCGGAAGCAGTCCCTGTCCTACCTTTGCCTCTGTCCTATGCTGTTCCCTCATTTACATTAGTGTGGTCTAAGGTGAAAGGAGGTGCTCCAAACCAAAAGTACAGTTGTGCACCTACATTGGAGTGGAGGACCTACACTTGTGGACCACAACACAATATGGGTTCACTCCCGTGGTAGATGTAAACAATGACATTAGCTAATCCTCAAAACTGATATAAAATTGATACATTATCCAGTGTATCCTTATATGAAGGGCACACCTCAGCCGAACACCATGCCAAGGTTTCTGAAATGGTGCAGGCCTAACACTTAACTACCTAACTGGCCAGATAGGTAAAGCCAGAACCAAGTTACAATAGCCTTAGATCCGACTTGCAGACTACTCCCCAGTTACCTCCAGTGTGGACTTGGCACACATACAATGGGATGGGGGAGGCAGGCTACAAGCCCCACCCTGGTTAGTTCATATATAGCCGGCCTCACAGGTGAAACCTTAATGCTACCCAGCAAGATAAAAGGGTGCATTAGTATAACCCTAAACAAAGAAAATGGCTTATATTTACATGAGCGCGGTTATACCAGGGAACCCTAAACCTCAAGTGCAGTTGTGCACCTTCGCTGGGGTAGAGGTCCTGCACTTTTGATCCATTGCTATGGACGATCCCCAGCAATAAAAATGCATTAAATGGAGGATGCCTGCAAACTGTCATAAGTAGCACAGTGGCATCCTGACACCAGATAAATGTGTGTGGATGTGCAAAACATTATTTACATTAAACATTTACATTAATGTGGTCTATGGTGAAAGGAGGTGCTCCAAACCAAAAGGAGGGGCTCCAAACCAAACCTATGCTGTTCCCTCCCCTAAAAAAGTATCTTATGCTGTGGGTTCAGCTCTTCTATTCGGTGAGGACAATCTAATAGAGGACAGTCAGCCGCTACTGCCCAGCCAAGAAGTTGAGGAGACATCTGCTGCTTCCTTCGCTAGGCGGCCAAGTAGTGATGAGGAGAGTGACGTGGGAGGCGGTGTTGCAAGGTTTTGGGGTCCTGAAGCAGACACTGTTGGGGAACCTGAGGAGGACAACAGTAACTTGCAGATACTTGTTGATGATGATGAAGCCAATCACAATTGGGAGCCGGGTGCAGAAGGGGCTTCATCATCATCAGGAGAAGAGGGTTGCAGGTTGCCCGTTAGGCAGCAGCTGAGCAAGCAAGGTGATAGCATGGTTGTCAGTCAGCATGGGTGCAAAAGTAGAAATTCTGGAGCCAAACCTGCCCGGGGAATACCACCTGTTTTGTGGCAGCCTACCTTTCCGGCTTGTAGTGGAACAGGGGTTCCTGTAGACGGCGGCAGTAGCAGTCAATTAGTGCGGACAGTTGGTGGAAAAATCAGCTACTCGGCAGTGTGGAAGTTTTTCATCAGGCATCCGGAGGAGGTTCACGTAGCCACATGCAAGATATGTCGGCAGAAGGTGAAGCGTCGCCAGGGTCCCGATGTTTGCACCACGGCCCTGTGTCAACATTTGCTGCGCCACCAAAAAGCGGCCTGTGAGAACCGTGGCTCCGATGTAGTGGTCCAGCCTGCTCCATAACCCAGTGGCACGCCGCTCCCTCCTTCAGCCAGCCAAGGCTCCACCACCTCAGCCGAAGGGAGCTGGGTGTCATACCCCCCTTATGTCGCTCCAGATGCTCCTCCTACTTTTAGTCAGCCATTCCGCCAACAATCCATCGGCGAAGCCATGTCAAAGAAACAACAGTATGCGCCCACTCATTCAACGGTGCAGAAGCTGAATGTGCTCCTGTCCAAGTTGCTTTTTACCCTAGTACCTGGTCTCAGCGCTCCTGTTCATCCTGCCCTGTTGCTTGGAGAAATTGGTTTTATTTGGATTTTATCGGCTTGGAGTAGCTGCAGAGACCGTCCTGTATTGCACCTTTATCCATGGTTGTACTTGGACGTAGTACAACCTCCTTTGGTAAGCGCAATTCACACAGTGCGTTACCTATTTTATCCCTTGGTGTCACACTACAGAGCGCATCCTTGTTCTCTTTTTTATTTCAGGGACAAAACTTGTCCTTTACAACTCACTGGGTGAATGTGGTTCCTGCATAGCCACAACCCCAATTTGGACAAGTCACGCTGCTTCCTCCTCCACACTCTCGGGCCGTTGGTCCTGTGACTCCGCCTCCTCATCCTCCACCGAATTCTTAGCCTTCACTGCACAGACAAGTCTCAGTGGCCCTTCATCGTACCATGTGTGTAGGGCACGGCGGTGTCACGCTGTTCTTCACATGGTTTGCCTTGGCGAACAGAGTCACACAGGGGAGGAACTGCTAAAAGTAATTCATGAAGAAATCGGAGGATGGCTTACTTCCCGAAAACTGGAAATGGGAACTATTGTGACCGACAATGGGAAGAACATTTTTCTGTGCTGTGACAGGGAAGGCTGAGCCATGTGCCCTGCATGGCACACATGTTTAATCTGGTTGTCAAGCGGTTCCTGAAGTGTTCCCCCCATTTGCAAGACATCCTAACAATGGGAAGGAAACTGTGCATGCATTTCAGCCACTCGAACACTGCAAAGCACATCCTCCTTGAGCTGCAGCATCAGAACGGTATCCCCCAACATAGTCTGATTTGTGATGTTGCCACACGTTGGAATTCCACCCACCATATATTGGACTGACTGTGCGAACAGAGAAAAGCCATCACCAATTTCTTGATGATCGAAGCGTATAGGGGGACTCCCCTGTGTAACTTCAATGTGAACCAGTGGCAGTTCATACGTGACACCTGCCAGGATTACCGGATGAACAACATCATTCCACTGCTTCATCTACTACAACGCGTGTTGGAAACGATTGCTGGTTAGGGCACTGGAGACATGGTGCCTACATCGCAATGCGACATGAACCCTGTGGGGGCTGAACTCCTGATGCTGCTGCCACCTCCACGCTGTGTAATTCAGCCACTATATGTTCTCCTCATGTTTCCACAAACTCCAGGTTGTGTCATTCAGCCACTACGTGCTGCTGCCAACTCCAGGCTGTGTCATTCAGCCACTATATGGTCTCCTCCTGCTACCACCACCTCCATTCTGTGTTATTCAGCCTCTATATGTTCTCATGCTGCCCCCATCTTCACTCTGTTTCATTCAGCCACTATATGGTCTCCTCATGCTGCCAACACCTCCAGGCTGTGTCATTCAGCCACTATATGGTCTCCTAATAATGATGCCAACACCTACATGCTGTGTCATTCAGCCACTATATGGTCTCCTTATGCTCCGCCACCTCCGGGATGTGTCATTCAGCCACTATATGGTGTCTCATGCTGCCAACACCTCCACGCTGTGTAATTCATCCAGTATATGGTCTCCTCATGCTACCAACACCTCCACACTGTGTCATTCAGCCACTATATGGTCTCCTCATGCTGCCAACACCTCCACACTGTGTCATTCAGCCACTATATGGTCTCCTCATGCTGCCGCCAACTCCACGCTGTGTCATTCAGCCACTATATGGTCTCCTCATGCTGCCGCCAACTCCACGCTGTGTCATTCAGCCACTATATGGTCTCCTCATGCTTCTGTCACCTGCACGCTGTGTAATTCAGCCACTATATGGTCTCCTCATACTGATGCCACCTCCAGACTCTGTCATTGTGCTGCTCTGCAACAGTGATTATAATACTGACGTCTCTGATCTGCATGTCATAGTGAATAACAGTATTATTTCATTAACCCAGCACATACCCTATATGTGTTACAGCAAGGCAAAGTGTTCTACACCCCTATTGAGGCACTCTGTAGGCCAGAAATGTTTTTAATAGTGATTAGCCGCAAATACATTCGGACTGAAACTATTTTTTGGGGAAAATTTGGTGAATTGGCTGAATCGAAATTTTTCAAAAATCCGCTCATCTCTAACTTCCATGTTAAAATGAAAGAAAGTGTGACTAAAAAATAACCAGGTGGTTACTGTAAAATCTACTGTAGTGATTCATCAGGTCTAATATGGTGGACAGGAAAAGTGCGGTTTGACCCGAAACACCAAAAACTTTAACCTTTAAAGGAGTACTCTGGGGGAAAACATTTTTTTTTTTAATCAACTGGTGCCAGAAAGTTAAACAGATTTGTAAATCCTTCCAGTACTTATCAGCTTCTGTATACTAAAGAGGAAATTCTTTTATTTTTAAGTTTCTTTTTTGCCTTGTCCACAGTGCTTTCTGCTGACACCTGATGCCCGTATCAGGAACTGCAGGAGAAAATCCCCATAGCAAACCTATGCTCCTTTTGGACAGTTCCTGACACGGACAAAGGTGTCAGCAGAGAGCATTGTGGACAAGACAACAAAGAAATTCAAAAAGAAAATAATTTCCTCTGTAGCATACAGTTGCTAATAAGTACTGACAGGATTAAGAATTTTAAATAGAAGTAATTTACAAATTTGTTAAACTTTCTGGCACCAGTTCATTTAAAAAAAAAAAGTTTTCCACTGGGGTCCCCCTTTAAATGGGTACTGCAGTGGAGAACAATGTTTTTTTTGTTTTTGTTTTTTAAATCAACTGCTGCAAGAAAGTTAAACAGATTTGTAAATGACTTCTATTTAAAATGCTTAACCCTTCTAGTACTTATCAGTTGCGGTATACTACAGAGAAAGTTTTCTTTTTTAATTTCCTTTCTGTCTGACCACAGTGCTCTCTGCTGACACCACTGTCCATTTTAGGAACTTTCCAGAGTAGGAGCAAATCCCCATAACAAACCTCTCCTGCTCCGGACAGTTCCTTAATTGGACAGATGTTTTAGCAGAGAGCACTGTGGTCAGACAGAAAGGAAATTCAAAAATAAAATAACTTCCTCTCGAGAAAACAGCAGCTGATGAGTACTGGACGGATTAAGATTTTTAATGGAAGTAATTTACAAATCTGTTTAACTTTCTGGCACCAGTTGATTTAAAAAAATATATATAATCAACGTCTAAAGAGAAACAAATGACCTGGCACTGCTTCTTCACACACTAATGACACTGATCCCATTAGACACAATCATGCAGCCTGTCTGTGCATCGATATCGGTGGTGCTCGACTTGTTTCAGGTACAGTACATTGTATAATCGGTAGCAAAGAAAAGACAAGTGCACTCACCACTTCGTATGCTTCTTTATTTTAGCGTTCCATATGGAATAACATAGACATGGGTGCAGGGGGACGACAGAGACGCCATTTTCAATGGGCTATGGAACCGTTTCGAACAAACTTGTGCTTCTAAGGGGCCTAAAGAAGCACAAGTTTGTGTGAAACGGTTCCGTAGCCCATTGAACATCACGTTGCTGTCTTCCCCCTGCACCCATGTCTATGTTATTCCATATGGAACGCTAAAATAAAGAAGAGGCATACGAAGTGGTGAGTGCACTTGTCTTTTCTTTGCTACCGATTATATAAACAAAATATAATGTTTTCCAGTGCAGTACCCCTTTAAATCTCCTATATGGGACCCCAGCTCTCCCCGGGAACAAAGCATCATGACCCCCACATGAAGGGGCTATCTTCGGCTATCGGCTATCTTTGGATAAATAGAGATAAGGAGGCGTGTGCGTCAGCAGTCAGACTCCCCCTGAGGGTCTAAAACGTATCCCCTATTTTTTTTTTTTGATAAGGGATACGTTTTTCCCCAAGATACTTCTCCTTTAAAGGGAGTTATCCATGATTAGAAAAATAGCTAAAAAGTTAATTTCTTTCAAAAACAGTGCACACTCCGGTCCTTGGTTGGGTGTGGTATTGCAGCTCAGTATAATTGAAATGAATGGAGCCAAGTCGTCATAACACGCAACCTAAGGACAAGGGTGGGGCTGTTTTTGGAAGAATATTTCTTGGACCTATAGGTATGTACCCTATAGGCATAAATTGTAAGGGTGAATATATATTTGGATGGTATTGGTCAACTACAGTATCTGATGTATATGGGAATCCCCCCACCCCGCCCCCACCCCCCCTGTCAGCGAAGGAACAATCAGCCATGTTAGATCTCAACATGACAGATCATTTATTCCAGCAGGAGATAAGAAGCTCATTTTGCTCTCTACTCTAAAAATACTCACACGCTCATCTAAAACCAGTGGGGGATTTTCATGAGTGTTTTTTTCTTTTGTGTAGTTTTCAGTAAGTTTTGTGAGAATGTGGCGCAAGGTACATTTTCAAAAGAGTTTCACCAAAAGGGGGTGTGGCCTCAAAAAAAGGGTCTGGAATTAAGTTGTGTACAAAAAATAAGGATATGGTATTAACCTAGATGGTGGAACACAATTCAGTAAAATATGAAAACAGAGAAATGGTGCAGTCCAGTGGCGTTACCCTTTTTATGTTAGTGGTAGATGCAGAGAAGGTTATATGCTCACCTGGTCAGGTCGCACTTTGGGCACACACATATTGGGCCTCATTTACTAAGAGTGTCAGGTTTTTACTTATGGGAAATGTTGTTTCAGACTTGTAGGATTCCATTTTTTTTTACCATGGGAAAAAGTCGGGAACATTTTCTGACCAGCTTTTTCTAGGTGGAAATTTCCTGACATTTATCCACAGGATTTTCTGTGAATTCAGTAGTAAATAGGTCGGATTGTGAATTTTCCTTGCGCACACTGTCACACACTGTCGCACACTGGCGCAGGCATGTCGCAGACACTCTGCGCCAAAATAACCAGACAAAAACTGTTCAGTTTCAGCTTAGTAAATAAGGCCCATGGTATGCAATTACTCCTGTGGTTGGAAGCTGCATACATCTGATACTGGGATCCAGGACGGGAGCGATATGGTAATAGGAGGCCAGGAGAAGAATCCCAAGGGATGGATGAAAAGGGGTACTCCGCCCCTAGACATCTTATCCCCTATCCTGTCTGCTCACATCTCCCCTAGCATTAGCAAAACTACAACTGCCAGCTTGTCCTCACTGACAGTAGGGGGACACAAGATGACAGTGGGAGGATTTCTCCTCCAACCCTGAGCCCTGCACTCACAGCTTTCAATCAAGGAAGTGTGTCCATGACATAGGTGATGATGCATGGACACAGCAGGACTAGTATATGTCCAAGCAGGCAGTGGGGGCAGTTGTTTGACTGTCTTTTTCAATATGAAAAACTGAAAATTTTCTAATGAAAGCAAAAGCAAAACCTATTGATTATACATGCTTTACAACATATCAAAAGTTTTTGGGTCTGACAGTGCCCATTTAATACCCTTTCCCTCCTAAGCTGGTATATTTATATTGCTCTCAGACTATTGTTCTTGCCTGCAAAAAAGGATTGTTCCTGTGTCCCTGGCTCTGGTTTGCTATTTTCCTGTATATCTTGTATATATTCATGGCCTGTTTTCTTGACTACTCCATTGCATTCTGATTTTGTACCACACTGCTCTCTCTGTTATCGACCTGGCTTGTTTGATCCTGATTATGTCCTTTTGTTGTTCTGTTGTTTATTAACCCTTTTCCCTGACTTCTATACTGTGTTGTTTGTTACTTTGACTTTGCCACGGCATTCTCCTTAGTAGTGTAGGGACTGTCACTATGGTTGGGGCTACCCTATTAAGAAGGTGGGCATACCAAAAGGAAGGGAAAGAGGGTGTGAGTCAGTTTAGGGCCACACTTCTCTCTGCCAAGCCAAGCATGAAAATAGGCTATAGATGTACTATACAAGCATGATCTTGATCTTCTATCAGTAGTCCTAGAGCTGTTTAATAACACAATTACTTATGACACACATATCCTCTATTTGTAGATTGACTCTTCTCATCATCGATATCAGAATTAAACACTGCCATGAATCCCATATGACTCACATTGATGTCAGCAGCATATAGTAAAGTGGAGTGATATCCTCTACTGGCGCTGAAAATGATAGCTGGATCGAGACCAAGTAAGAAATTACATTGTTACAGTGATGAATTGTAAATGTCACTTTGATGTTACATTGCTCATGGAATGATTTCTTGCATTGAACAAGAATTTTCCAATGTCTTTCCTTGAAGTTAACGAAAGGCTAACACACTGCTAGTAGCTATAAAACCCTGACGTACCCCGGCTACCATCGCTTATTTATCTCCTAGTTATTTTTATCTTTATTGCATTTAAACCAAGCAAGAAGACAAACAAGACTTCTGTGAGCGGCATCAGAACACGACCATTAGTAATCGGCAGCGGATAACTAGAGATAAAAATACACACAAATAACAGAAAAAATAATTGTCAGAGGTGTTTTCTTTTCTAATCACTATGACTAATAACTGGTATCTAAATGCAGAGTTTTATTTTAGGGTCAAAAATTCTAATAAGAGTTAATTGGGCACCTCCTATCATAGACTAGTTATACGGATGGAAGGGAATTACAGCAATATCTCATTGACACATTGATTGACGACCTTTCATGTCTTTCTGGATTCGGAACCCCGCTGAGACTGGAATTTTTTACATACTGTATATTGATTTTTCAAGAATGTAAAATGAAAAAGAATTGCAGTTTGTTTAGAGTAATAGTTATTCTACTATTCTGTTTTTTTTCTTTTCTCTTTTGAGAAAACATAGAAAAAAAAAAAAAGAAAACACAATCTGAAAATAAAATGCTAATTTTAAGATTTCTGATAAACATTTTGATTTTGCAGACTGAAGATTTGATTTGGGGGCAAACATGGCTGATTCATGTCCAGACAACTCAAAGCTATTTCTGGGCAGGAGGTTGTATCCTCCGAAAATGCGTTCATAGTGGACTCAATAAATCTTTTGCTTTGTGGATTTTCAAGGGTTCTATCATTGCGCTATTTGGGACGCAGCCTTTTGGGATGTGGGATAGATATATACAGTGGTCCCTCAACATACGATGGTAATCCGTTCCAAATGGACCATCGTTTGTGGAAACCATCGTTTGTTGAGGGATCTGTGCAATGTAAAGTATAGGACAGTGGTCTACAACCTGCGGACCTCCAGATGTTGCAAAACTACAACAACCAGCATGCTCCGGACCGTCACCGCTCGTCACCGCTGCCCTGGATGTCACCCTCCATCGCTGTCGCCGCGTCCCTGAGGTGTCCCCGACGCTCTGGCAAGGCCTCTGTTTCCCTGGCATCCTCGCTCTCCTTTAACGCCATCACGTCGCTACGCACGCCGCTCCTATTGGATGACGGGACGGCGTGCGTGGCGACGTGATGACGACAAGGGAGAGCGCTGGCGATGCAGCGGAGCCCGAAGAGGACGCCCTGGAGCCCCGAGGACAGGTGAGTAATCGTCACTGCAGCACACGGGGCACCGTAAACGGCTATCGGGCAGCAGCTGAAGCAGTCTGCGCTGCCAGACAGCCATTTATGAGATGGCCCCGCCATAAAAAAAGCATTGTATGTTGATGCTGCCTTCAACATGCGGTGGCCTATGAGAAAGATCGTATGTTGAAATGATCGTATGTCGGGGCCATCGTAGGTCGGGGGTCACTGTATTTTGGCCACGAAAATGCCAGGATTCTGCACCACATCCAATCTCAATTTGCACCATTGGAATAGTGCCTTGGTGATAGAATAACAACCATTTTTCTTAACACATGTAGCCAGTGTAAACTTCATAGTTGCCATGCTACATTTTGTGCAGCATGAATCTATTTGCAAGGAGTAGGGGCACCTGTCTTTGACCATTTGTGTAGTTTTCATAGTGCCGTATGCTTTTAGTGTGGGGCACCATGGAAAGAAAGCAAGGAGGCTTAAGGCATCTCTATTGTAAATCAGTGGAAAGAGTTCCCGGGTTGGGTGCTCTTACCTAACCTAAGGAATCTCTGCCACTGGACACAGTAAGCGAGTGCTGAACCAAGAAGAAGGATGAAGACGTTGGCTACAATGGAGCAAGAAAGAAGATGTTTCAATTTTTTATTTATTTAATCAATTGAATTGTTTTCCTACATATGTTTGGCTAAGTTGAAAGCCATGGATACTGTTTGATAGATGGCATCCATTAATAAGGGCATCATGGCTACCACTAACCCCTCCAAGGGTACTGAAAAGAGCCAAAAGCCAGCATACCTGGACTGTCAAAAATGATGCTCCAGAACTGGGGCGCTGATATGTTGGTATTATTCGTCCGTGAAGGGCAAAATTACATGGCTTTTACCAACCTGGTACTACTAGGCTGTTGCGGCTTGGTTTTGTATCTGGCTAGTTATCAAGAAGAAAATGTTGGCACTGTAGCTAGGACGTCAATCAGACTTTTTAAGGGGGCATTCATTTTGACCTAGGGATTTTTAAATGGTAAAATGGGAATGCATAAATCATTCCTATCTTACTGTATCTGCAGCAGGATTTCTTTGTTTTAGCGCCTAAGCTAGGGACTCTACAGTGCGCAGCTCTACACAAACTGCATTTCTTTTTGATCACTTTTTTATTAATTTATTTATTTATTCATAAAATAGATTCATGTAGTCTCTGCTATTTTAATGACCAGCCAGGTACAAAACCATACAGCAGCAGCCTGGCATTACCAGGGTGGCAATTAATTTTTTTGCTGCTTCAAGCCCAATAATACTAGCAAGTTACTGCCCAGTCCCTGAGCATCATTTCTTTGACCCTACGGCTTGCTTGTGCCCAACTCTGATATCAGTGGGTACTGAGAAGAAATAAGGGGGTTAGTGTTAGCTGTTAAGCTTAAAAGGGTACTCTACAGGTACAGATAGGTAAATGACTTATATTAAAAAATCTTAATCCTTCAGCTGCTGTATGATCCACAGGAAATTATTTTCTTTTTGAATTTCCTTTCTGTCTGACCACAGTGCTCTCTGCTGACACCTCTGTCCATATCAGGAAGTGTCTAGAGCAGGATAGGTTTGCTATGGGGATTTGCTTCTACTACCTAAAATGGAAAGAGGTGTAAGCAGAGAGCACTGTGGTCAGACAGAAAGGAAAAAAAAAAAAAAAAAACTTCCTGTGGATCATAGAACTGCTGATAAGTACTGGAAGGATTAAGTTTTAGACTTGCATTGGCTGTGATGTCACTGTCGGGGCATGACCGTGACATCACTCCACTCCGCATCACCAGTAATCCGGCACGGAGTGAAGTACGCTAAAGTGAAACGGATGTCTGGGGTGCAGCAGCTGAGATCGTGGGGGTCCCCCTGCAGCGGGACTCCTGTGATCAGACATCTTACCCCCTATCCTTTGGATAGGGGGTAAGATGTCTAGGGGCAGAGTACCCCTTCAATATTCTTATCTAGTCCTCCAGCAGTACAATGGAGCTGTTATTAACTCAACACCAGCTGATTATAATGAAATGTCTCTGCTTATTATGGCCCAGTCTACATAGCAAAGCTGACAAATTTGATAAAGGAAACCAGCGCCTTGTGAGAATTCTAGAAGTCAGTGCAATATTTACTTATGTTTGTGTTAATAATAAAAAGCAGATAAAAAACTGATTAAAATACAATAACGTGTCATTTTTTTCCCCTAAAAATACTTTCTATTTAAAAGGTTTCTGTTAACACATTTTCATGCATCGGAGATGTAAATTTCCCCTCCTGTTTCCGTCGTCCTTTCAGCGTGTTCACACAACACTGGAGAATAATGCGTCGTGCTTTCTATTGCATTTCACCAGTTTACACAGTATATTAAACTGATAAAACATGTTTTTTTGCCACCAGATTATGAATAATGTGTTTGATCTTTTAGTAGCTTTGTTTATTATTCACTTCAGTAATAAAAAAAAATAAAAAAACATCTCTTTTCTCCTTTACCCTGATAGAAAAGAAAGTTTCAATTTAATTTTGCAGAGAAAGCCAATAATTACATGTGGCTACCCAGCATGCACCTTGTTGTAAACCCTGGGGTATGGAACTTCATTGCCTCAGCCAACACTTCAGATGTTTTGTTCTTTCTTTGTATTTTCTTGTGTCACTGAGGTTCTTTCTCTATTGAGTGTTGCAAAAAGAAAGTATCCTCTGTCGGAGTGCTCACATAATCCCCAGGTGCTGCATTATACAGACAGGGCCCTCTGTTTATGGCTTAAAATGTATACAGTATATGAAGGCAAAATGAGATGCAATTATTCTGTTTTATGCAGAAAAATCAAAGATGATTGTAAATATTTTTAAAATAAATAACAATTACGGTAGAAGTGCCGACATTTCACTTCCACTGCTCCGGTTCTTGTATTGTGTTTCATCTTGGGTCGTCTTTAAATAGAATTCCTATAGGTATTATCTGTATAGGGGAAATGTACTACTAGGTTTCTGAAATCAATGCTCCCCGTTTTCACATTTGGGTATGGACTGTGTATCTGTTAAAAATGATGCCCCTAAAGTAAGGGAAGTCCTCAATTCACTTACGGGGGCATTTATCATCGTGGATTTGGTAAGCAAGTTCTGTAGGAATTTTTTTTTTTTAGTTTTGCTTAAAGGGGTACTCCGGTCCTGAGACATCTTATCCCCCCGCGGGGGTCCCCCGCAATCTTGTATTCACCACCCACCTGTTTGAGCTGAACTCTGCGGTGCCAGCTCACAAACAGCCGGATGGTGACCACGGGGCCGGAGTATCGTGATGTCACGACTCCGCCCCTCTGTGATGTCACCCCCCCCCCCCCCCGCCCCTGCTATGCAAGTCAATGGGAGGGGGTGTGACATTAGGTGCTAATGCAAAAAAAAAGAGCTCTATATAATATTTTTTTTTTATCAATAGCCAATAATAAATATTTATATTTCAATAACTGATTAAATAACACCCTTTACCTCCCAACCCAAAAATAAATAAATAAATAAAACATTTTTGTGATTTTTACATTAGCAAAGAGCTGGTGGGAAATTTGTTAAGTAAAATGGAATCTTCACTTTTTGAAAATATCATGTAAAACATGAAATTTACATAACCATTACATCTTTTGCAAAGCTGGCGCGACTAGTGTAAAACTTGTTCACAGCAGAAAAAAAAAATTAAAAAAAATAATAAATCAGTGGCCACTAAAGGTCGTCGTTTTGGCTTAAATGATGTCTTTTCCAATGGCTGCATCATTTGTGTCTGAGCCATTAGGACAACATTCAGGAAGTGTGAGACAAGCAGAAGAATCAGTACTCTGATTGGTGCTTCGGGCTGTCAGCCCAGTGTCTTCTGAGCATTTAACACTGCTCTTTGCCTGGTGTAGATCTAATCACTGACTGCTGCCATTCAGAGCATAGCACGATTTATTGCTGGGAGGAAGGATAGTTGGAAAGAAAGACATGTACAGTGTGTGCTGCTGACAACACCACAGCATGCTTACAGATAGTAAGAGCAATTGGCTGGCAGCCATTACACAGAGCAGCACTGGTTGCTGGGAGTTGAAGTCTGGGCTGAAAAAGAATATTCAGGAGACAACAGGGGCCACATGAGCTGGCAAAATCACAAGGATAACTACAGGGGACCGAAAACAGTTATTGTGGTGGCTTTGGGGCATTAACATTTTTCTTAACTTCCCCGGAGCAACCCTTTAACTAAATCAATTTCAATAATGAATTGTCCCTCCCAAAAAGATGTTATAAGGAGGGAAAGGAATTAATAATGATACAGGTGTGGCCATAAGGCAGGTGTATGAATAAAAAATCGATGTTAAAATATATGATCATAATGTTACATTACAACAGGGTTATTTTGCACTGCAAAAATATACCAGGAAAAGCACTGTGTGAACATAGCCTTAAGGAAACAAGGAGTGTATTCAGTAGTGGTTTAGTTGTCGTTCACTGCTTAGAATTCATTATCCTATAATTAAATCTATAATCTAATTGTTCATATTTTAGCACTTGTCTCATCAGACTATGAAACGGCGCACAGAAGCTAATTGTACGACATCAAATCCCTCTCTCGGTTTATATAGAGTCCTTTTAAAAATAACCACATTATGTTTAAACAATTTGGAAACAATGTAAGTTTTTCTTTTCTGAAAGCCGTGTGTATGTAATTATACAGAAATTATACAATGGAACACACAATACCTTATCTGAGGGATGCGTTTCCCACTTCCAGAGGATTAATGAAGATGATAAATGTAACATTACTACAATAATTGGACACAGAAAAATCCATGTCAAGAAAGTTTATAATTAAAAATAAATAAATAAATAATCCAGAAAAGCCTTGAGCATGACGCAAGAAGGATAAACTTTACCACTAGAGATGAAGTTAACAGATTTGGCACAAATTGAATTTGGTCAGTATATCACAAAAGATTATTTTTCTTTTTCCATTATGATTATCTACCTAAGCAAATATGTTCGCTTTTGTCTCTCTTGTTATTGTGATTATATGGTCATTAGATGTCACTTCTGCTGCCGAATCTATAAAAAGTTATATATAGGGCTGTTTAAAGGAAATAAATCAGTCTATGGCTAAGGCCACATCGTAGCAGGTGTACGCCATTACTGAAGAAAGAAAATAACTAGACCAGAGGCATGAAGTAGTTCCTAAGAAAGGGGGAGAAACCACAGAGGAGTTGGTAAAGAGGATGATCACAGAATTGGGGGTGATGACCTGCTCCGTCAATCACCGGCCACAGCGATGTCCCTCCTAAGCTAGTAATTGCTGGACTGGGCTGTCACTCTGGAGACAGCGCTCCGAGGTAAGAGACAGGGTTCCCATTCTGGAGATCAATGGTGGGGGGTCCCAATAATTGGACCATCTGCAATCACTTATCCCCAATCCTGTGATTGGGGATATGTTTTACGTAACAGATCACCCCTGTAAGGTTCCGCCTCAGACTCTGTAAGACCTGCATTAGGAGGCAGTGATGGGGAACTGTAGTGTGTGAGGTACACTTGTGACATTTAGAAACATTGGGGGACATTTCCTAATCTAGTCTATTCTGGGCATGCTTATAGACCAGCGTATGTGGTAGTCTCCTGTCTATTGTGCTCCTAATTTATCAAAGGTCTCACAGCCCTTGATAAATTCTGTGCTCAGACTTCAGTGTCTACAGCTTAAACTGCATTTAGACCTGCTCCAACATGGTCTGACATTTCAGCGTATTTTGGGCAGATGCGACTTGTCGCACAAAAGTTGCACTTGATAAATTCAGCACCAATGCATTTTCCAATGCATTTCCGTCTAAAATAGACTTGCATGCATCATGTTCTAAAAATCCTCTACAGCAAAAGTCGCAGAAAAGTCGCACATATTTAGACTGCGACTTTCTGTGCGACAAATTTAGACAGGAAAAACCAGTCTAAATCCTTTGATAAATCTCCCCCATTGTGTGATGGTGGTGATTTTGTGTGTGTGATATACTGTATATGCATTGTACTACTAAATAAGGACAACCTTTGATGCTTTTTGTAAAAAAAAATTAAATGTTGGGAGGCCAGAGTGGCTTGTCAAAGAAAAAAAATGGGTGTGTTGGGGGAGGGGGGGCTGGAAGCCAGAGTGGCATG